>NW_025110095.1:83272-150488 GCF_011392965.1 Frieseomelitta varia | reverse complement strand
GAAAAATTTTCGAAAATTTGCAATCGGAAATGCGAAAACTTGGAAATTTCGCTTTGTTTGCAAACATTGATCTGTTTATTTTTGTCTCCAATGTTTATTTACATTTTTTGGATTGTTTATTTTGGTTCCCAATGTTTATTTACATTTTTTTGATGAAAACACACTGTGTTTTGAAAAATTTTCGAAAATTTGCAATCGGAAAGGCGAAAACTTGGAAATTTCGCTTTGTTTGCAAACATTGATCTGTTTGTTTTGGTTTTCAATGTTTATTTACATTTTTTTGATTGTTTATTTTTATTTCCAGTATTTATTTACATTTTTTTGATGTAAACACACTTTGTTTTGAAAAATTTTCGAAAATTTGCAAGTGGTGTAATGGCCAACACATCCATTTATTACTTAATGTACAAGTTTTCAAGATACAAACACCAGAATGTGCAAGTGCTTGTCACTGAAGTGAGGATCAGGTGCGAGACTGCAGGTTAAGCGTGCAGCGTGCGTAACACTTTTAGGATGGGTGACCGTCCCTGCTCGTCCTAGAGGTTCCTAACAAACTGAGCATCTGGGGTAGCTGTCGCTGCCATTAACTGCACTGATGAATCTGGTGACTCTAAAACGGAGGCCACTCTACGTTCTTATATCATTTATAATTCTACCTTGACCATCATCATTCTACATCTTTCCTAAAAACATACATCTAAGTATAGCCATAGTATCAAGGATTGCACTAGTGTGCTACAAGGATACAAATATGAGTCGCGTGTCAGACGAGAAGCACAGCCAATAGTGTATGACATGGGCACAAACGAGGTATATGAATAGACCTAGCATACAATATATTTTTTCGACCAACGATTCGAACGGGTCTCAGGACCCCTTTACCATTTTCGTGTCACAGCCTATCATACCGATTCAGGCAAGTCTTGCACTGCATCGTTACTATGGATGAAAATGTCAATTTAAAAATATGCACAATACTGCCAAAATAAATAAGAAAAAATATATATGCAAATTATTATATTATATAGGTTCGTTTAGACTTTTCTTATAATTCTTAGTTCACTGTTCAAAATAGTAAGTTTGTGAAATAATCTAACTTGAAGAAATTGGGAGAATTGGATTTATAATTATTGTTATAAAATATTCTTGTACTCGTAAATTACATAATATATCCTACAAAAATTTTTTCAATTTTTTGTAATCTACTTGTTCTATAAATTTTATAAGATCATCGACTAACTAAAATGTATTTCAATGGACTAAAAAATAGAAGTCCAAATTCTAAAAGTTCAAGAATCAATTCTTTTTATCACATTTCTTAGAAATGAAAATTTAATTGATTTATGAACATTATTGACAAAAAATATAAATTTAATGTTAAATCCAATGATTTAACATCTATACATTATATTAATACACATATATATATATATATATATATATATATATATATATATATGTATGTATAGTTTACATTGTACACTTTTTGCTTGCCAGGGTGCAATGTAGTATATAATATATATATGTTGTCAAAGGAGTATTTGAAGAACACACCAAGATAATATTTAAAATAAGATTGTTGCTTTTTATAATTTATATACATATATGTATAAAGATGTAAACATAAAGTATGGCAACGTGTCAAAATGGCCGATCTCAACAAAGAACTAAACGAATATCTTCTTAGCAGTAAAAATGAAAAGCAATTTAAAATTACCGTACCTTCGGTGACAATACCGAAAGCGAACATTGGAAAATGGTTCGGAAGAAATGAAGACGACAAGGAAGAGACAGGATGGATCCATGGAGCACAAAAGGAATGTTGTCCTAGTATGGTATGCATAACCTATATCGCTAAATATATTTATAAAGTCGAGTTTAAAAGTTAACAAATTTTGTCTTTTTCATTTTTTGACAGACAAGAATACAAAGGTTAATAGCTTTTGTCGTATGCTTTTCTATGGGTGTACTTTGTTTCTGTCTATCAGCGGTATATGTTCCAGTTCTACTAATTAAAGCGAGAAAGTTTGCACTTTTGTACACTTTAGGAAGCGTCTTCTTCCTCTCAAGGTGAGCTTATGAATCCATGAAGAATTATACAGAATTGATATTGAATTAATTTTTGTAGCTTTTGCTTCCTTTTGGGTCCATTAAGTTATTTAAAATCATTATTCACTGCTGAAAGAAGGTGTTTCAGTATGTCCTACTTTGCAACTTTAATAGGAACACTTTATTGTGCTCTACATTTGCAGTCTACCCCATTAACAGTATTCTGTGCTGTCTTGCAATTAATAGCTATGCTATCATTCTTGATAAGTCATATACCAGGAGGAATTAAAGGTCTAATGTTTTTTACAAGAATGTTCAAGTCTTCTGTGAATTCTACATTGCCTGTATGATATCTTAGTGACTTAGATATTAAATATATACATGAAATTAACATTATATCTCTAATTTTAATATTTTATAAATATCTCCATATAATATAAAATATAGTATTTATACACAAATGGATAACATGCTAAGCATGTTTTTACGTGAACTGAACATATATAAAAGACTGATTTAACATATAATTAGATTTTATGTAGTATGTATAATAATAATACGTTTACTCATATTTAAAATAATGAATCGGTAAGAACAATTTTGTTATAACGAATAAAAAATTAAAATTGCTATATATATAAATTAGTTATATGGAATATATAATTTTTGTATATAATGTATTTATGTGTATAAAAAGTACAGTTTTATTATTTCTGTATATTTATATACATATACTATACTGTTGTAAGAACTATTTATTTACTGAAATAAAAATTGTATTTACATATTCCACATTTGCTAACTATGTAAAATAAAAAATTCTCTGATCAGATTTATGAAATATATAATATTAATTTTTTTATATCATTTTTTATGTTTTGAAACTTTTGTTGCTTTTATGCGATTAACGTTGCCCTGCAAACGTTTAACTTTCAGTGGCAAATATTTAACATTTGCGGATATATTACCAATTTTTCGTTTTTTCGAGTTTTTATTTTTAGGAATGTGTGTGTATCGTGTATTTTTCTTTATGCTTGTATCTAATTCATCAACATTATACTTAGTTAAGGAAATAAAATCATTTTGTTCCATTGTTTCTTCTACAATAGGCTTATTTGTGGAATTTTCTTTTGTGCTAGGTGGAACAAATGATCGTTCTTTACGCGAAGATCTATACATGTATACGTCTGCAGATACTGTAAATTTAATTGGTTCTAAAGATACTTGAGATTCATTCTCAACACTTATTTTGTTGTCTTTTTCGTCTGATATTGTTTCTTCTGACAATCCAGTATCTTTGAATAATTGGAGTCTATTGCTTGGTAAAGGTACATCCTTAAAAATATCACATATTGTAATATATAAGGGATGAAAATAATGATCTGTAGAATCTATTACAACATTCTGAAATCAAAATTATAAAAATAAAATAGAATTCAGCAAAAAATTATTTGAAATACTATACCTTTAAAGCACATGCAGCAGATGCAAATCCTATGGATTTTAATGTTACAGTCTTTAACTTAGGTAATAATAATACTGGTACTTTCTTATTCTGTGCCATATGAATAATGTGTCTTATTAAAAGCGGCGGTGAAATATTTGCATCCATTAAAATACAACAGATGTTGTTCTTTTCTAAAGATCTAGTAATAGCATTTATACCCAAGACTACAGAATTCCTAAAAATTTCAAAAATTTTTAAATTATATATAAATCAAGGAGATATACAGTAATATAGTTGAGAATATTTACGCTAAGTCTGAATTAGAAACATTTTCTTGTTCTTGAAGTGCTTCTTTTTTGGCTTTTACACGTTCCTCCTTTTTCAGCTTTTTGAGCTGTGACCATGGAATTAATTTAGATGGACGTTTTATAGTTGGCAATAATCTAAAAATATAAATCATGAAAAATACCAATTTATATGAATACTTTTGTTCTTTACAATTTTTTAAAGCTTACTTATTTAAAATTTCTTCTAATAATGGACATTTTTCTTCATCTACAATTGGCCTAAAAATATACATTATTATGATAAACTGTTTTATACGCTGTGTATAAATTTAGTAAATATGATTATATATGAATTGGAGAATTTACACGTACCAATAATTATCTTGCGGTTGGGCTAAGACATTTCGTAGCTTTTTAATTGATCCTTTTTTCGCTGACAATGAATGTTTCTGCTGATGTTTTGTCAATATCGGAGTATCCATCGTAAAAATATCGAAATATTGACATAGGTTAAGTTCTCTACCAGGCACGTGGTAATTGATTAAGATTAAACCATGAAGTATGACATAGATAGATCATCTACATACGCTGGAATATCAGTAATGGTAAAACAAAAGTAATGGAGAATTTAAAACCATCATATTTTCAAGAATTCTATTATTACAAGATCTCGTATAATTATATACATTCACTAATTTCAAAGTAGAAAAGCGATAAAAACTACGAAAATTGAGTCTGAGATTTAATCTCGCGTGACAGAAATAACAAAATCTTTGCGAATATTTGCAACTTTACATTGAAATTGCATTGTAGAAAATGTTTGCAGTTTGCAAACATTTTCTACAATGCAAATGTTGCAAGTTTTCGATGCTTAAAGGTCGATTCTCTGTGGAATTTGATTTGAATTAATGGCGCGAAAGCGGCATACGCCGACTATTGTAAACGGTACCCATCGATTCCAGCGGCGCTTGCGACGAATGTTCGCCGAGGTGGAAAACATAGGCGCTACGCCACTGGACCAAAGTGCAGGGGAATGGATAATGTGCAGAATACGGTTTCGAAAGGGAGCAGGACCGCAGCAGTGCACGCAGCAAGTCAAGATTGTCAAGATGGATGCTCGGTGCTGTCGGTGCGGAGTATGGATTTTGCCGCGTGATTCGTAAACAGGGATCGCCGTTGTTGTCGAGTGAGAAAAAGATCGCGCGTCGGGGAGTATTGTTGTTCATGGTGTTTCTTAGGTGTTCCATGGTGTCTCGGTACGCAGCGTTAAGAAACGGGATGGTTTCACATAGTGATGAGAAAAACACCTAAAAGCAGTGCGGGTAGTAGCGGCCTTCTACAATGGTGGATAACAATTGTATTATCGAGGGAAACGTCAAATTTCGCGACGGCAAAAAAGTAAGTACTTTCACTCCGAATTTCTTTCACAGTCGCTTATCCTTTTTCATTTGCCATCGAGATGCCCGATTAATATCGTCGGGGTAACCGCTTAATTCATTATTTGTTAAAACAACATAGCTTAATTCATCTCGCGAATCTGCGTAATGCTGTAACATCACGCGCTATGCTTGTTCACAATTTCGCGAACAAACTTACCTGACGCTTCGTTCCAATAGATCATAATTTAAAGCAAAGCTCGTGTTCGTGTTTAATTATCCCATAATCACACGAGCACGGTGCAGTTTCAATAAAATAATGATACGAAGATGTTGCGCTAACGCGCTCTTCAAACAGTTACGAATATATGTATATACGTGCATGTGTAAGATGTATATATGTACAAGCATTTATTGAATCAATGAAAAACATGATAGTCCAAATTGCAGCAGAATATAATTAAATTTTGCTTCTCTTATGAACATACAGTATACATTGTAATATGTTAGAAATTATGTTATGGAAAAGTTTCGTAATATTATGCATTTAATTAAAACTTTTGACACATAGTCAAACATTAATTAGCATCCATGCTTCATGTGGTAATTGGAAGCCTGAATGTTTCAATGAGTCTGTACCAATATCAAATATTTATTTTCTTATGTCCATTGAAATTTGTGTACAATAGTGTGGTTTTATTTATCATGAGCAAGGAGTTGAATTATGGTGTCCCAATGTGATTTCAATGAGCATTACAACTATTGAGTTGTAAGTTTGTTGAAGGCTTAAGGAAGTATTTAATAAGAAAGAAATGAAGAGTCATAAAGCCATAAAAAGTCATAAAAAGTTAGCTCATTTTCTTTTATTTAGACTGGGGGCACCAAAGAAGTCATTCAATGAGAAAGGGTAGGAAACTCTTTTATTTTGATACAGAGGGTCCGAAATGGATTCAGACAAATATGTACTACATATGTATAATATTGCCCTGCATAATAACTCTATGCAAATATGTAACATATTATTATAGGATATTCATGCATGATAGGATCTGTTCTATTATTTGTGATTACTAGTGTTAAATTATATTAAATGTCAATATTAAATGTTATTAATTTGATAAAGTAAGTGTGCTTGTATATTGAATTATTCCAAATCATCTGTTTGCATTACAGTGGAAATCAAGATGGTGTGTCATGAGAAAATTGTCACCAGTTGCAGGTAAACATTTAACAAAATTTAATTTTTGTTCTTATAAAAAGATTATTTATTTTTATAAATACCTGGATAAAAATCACTTTGTCTGTTCTATCACTAACAGAAACGCAAAACATTATCGCTGGCATAAAACATGTGGGATTAACTATAGATAGTGGGCAGGAAGTGTTGAATATTTTATGTCACATATCTCTGTTTTTTGGTGTCAAAGATGAAAGTACTTCCCTTTTTATATAACATCTGTGCATTCCTCACAATGAATCATTCTTCTGCACCATAAGAAAGACTGCCTTTTAATCTTATCAATGATGATAAAAAAAAAAAAATATGATAAACTTGAGCTACACCTGTAACAAGAGAAACAACAGATGTTGCAAACTGGTTCTAAAAAGCCACTGGCAATTTTATTTCCTATCACATTTCTAATCCCATCTCCTGAAAGAATTTCCTTGCTTGTTATCAGCATAAAGAATCCCTTCCCTTACCGTGGTTGTGTCCTAGGGTGGCAGCTGGCACATCTGTTACTGATTGACTAGCTGGAGAAACAAAAAATTTCCAAGAAGAGCTTTGCTTCTGGCAATAACCATTAATACCTGACCCTTGTAACTTGAGGGTATTTTAAAACTTAGGGACATCAGTAACTCATAAATTTTCTCTAGGGAGAATTAGTTAAGTGTACATAGAAGGGACTCGAAATGGATTTAGTGCGTTTCCACGTTTGTACTGTATTAATAGCATGTCGCGCTCGTCAGTTAGCATACGAAGGATCGTTGACACATTTGTTCGAACGAGCCTTGATAAAAAAAGTCCTCGTTAGAGAAATGTCATATAATAAGAAAATCTTTGACCGTTTCAAACGGATGCATGGTTGCTTAGAAGACGTTATACTCCTTTGTAGATTGTCTTCATTTACAACTTTACGGAGATAGCAAGGATCGATATAAGCAAGGTCAAACGAAAGCCTCATTAAGTTTGCAACATTTTCTCGGTGTGGAGAGTGGTTTCACTCTTGACAAGGAATCCAATACTATAGCTATAATATGCCAAGACGTGACGGTTGTTCTGGCTTTCGACACTAGAGAACGATTGATACAATGGCAAGTGAAAATCTCCAACAACTTGGGCGAAGGTACGCATCATCGTTCGGGAAATCATTAAAAAGAAAAAAAAAAAAAAATCATCGGTTAAGAATTCTAAACGATCTAACGGAAATTATATTCCATTTTTCCGCAGATCAACAGTTTCTGATACTGATCTCCTCGGTTCCGTCGAAGGCGAAGTTGACAAATGGACCGGCGCATTTACACATTCAGGATCGTCGGTTCTGCATCACCGTCGGGATACCTCCCAGATTAGTTGGCATTTGGGAGATCGCGCATCTACGACGATATGGCGTGGTGGAAGGACGATTTTGTTTCGAGGGTGGTTCGAGATGCGGCCGGGGGGAAGGTCTTCACGTGCTGATAACGGATCAAGGAGAAGATATCGTGAAGATGCTGCAATTAGCGGCGGAAGGGAAGCTGACGAAAAAACGACCGGTTAACAGGGAGCAGATAGTGCAGGAGAGCCCGCGTCGTCAGTTCTCTCGATCGGAAACGAGGGCCAGCGATTTTTTCCCCTCGGCTGTTTACTCGTCCACGTATGAAGAGCAGTGCGACAGCTGCAAGAACGAGAGCTCACCCTATTGGTCGTCCACCGAGAGTAGGCAACAGACTGAACTCGACAGGGATTACAGTAGCAGAGACACCGTCTCCGTTTCGGAATTACCCGATCAGCCAGCAGAATGGCGCAGCTGTTCTCTCACTCGTCAAGGAACATCCGCTCTCGAGAGATGCGCTAGCTGCATCAGCAAGCTAGGAACCGTGTCGAAATCCTCGACTTTGGCTACTACAATTGGAGCGAGCAGTATAAGCAGTCCGGCGGGAACTATGAATAATTTAGGCTGTCATTTACAGCCGCGCACGCTCGATCGGTTATCGTTATCCTCGTACAGCAGCAGCAGCCACGACAGCGACTATTCCAGTTCACAGCAAATGGACTGTCATTGTTCGCAAAGTTCGAAGAGCTCGCAACAACAGACGAGCGTTCAACGTGTGTCGCCAAGTCCTAGCGCACTACCACCGAGACCTCCGAAACCGTCCCAAAGCACTACCACTGCGAAAAAGGTTAAGAAACCTCCCATGCCACTGCCGAACGAACAAGTTTGCGTGCACTCGCGTAGCAAGCAACAGCTGGTCGCACGTAATGCAACCGCTGCTGCTGGTCCTTACGAGAATTACGACGTGCCGAAAACAATCTTGGGTCATCACATGTTGTTAGAACAAAGTTCCCAACCGGATCAGTATTACGACACGCCAAGGAAAATCAAAGAATGCCTAGCACTGCCAAAAACCTATCCTAATTACGATACACCGCAGGCGCCTCAAGCTGTAGTGTTGCAGCAATGCGGTTGCCCGGCCAAACTCACCGTTCAGTCTCCCAGATCCTCGGGATGTCCCTGTCAAAACGTGATGAGTTGGGCCGGTTTCGTACTGCCGTATTGCAGACGAGGAGCAGGAATTGAACCAACCGGGGTTGCCGTGCATCCGGTGAAACTCTCCGGAGAAGGTAAAATGCCTGTTGTGAATGCGAGCGGGGAGATCGCGATTTACGCAACGGCAAAACAGGCCAAAAAATCGGAGAACGTCGGAGAAGAGAAGAACAAAGATAATAATTGCGAATACCCAGAGAACAGAACAAACAATTACGAGAACGTCGAGCCTGTTATCGACACGCAACCTGAGTCGAAGCAAACGAATTACGCGAACATAGATTTCACTCAATCCCTTGAGCATTATGAGAACAGCAAAGACCTTTTGGCAAAGAGTGGAATCTCGCAGGAGGAAATAGAAAAGTTTTCCGATCAAATTAAGAACGAGACACCCGAACTGCCCACAGAAGATTCGTCCAAGATATGCCAGAAGTGTGGCCACGTGAAGGACCGGGAGAACGACTACTTAGTCATGGACCTTGAAAAGCAAACGCCAAAGAAACCGTTCTCCGGTTATTTACCGATGCAGCCGGCACACAATGCCTGCTCGAAGGAGATTTTGTCTAGAATCTGTAGCGGTATAAAAAGCTCGAGTAACCCTGCGTTATCAGGTTCCGCGTTAAGCGAGGGTGGCAAAAAGAGATCCGATTCTGAGTTTCGTGTTCCGGGTTCGGCGATGTTGTCCAGTCCGTACCTTAGACGCCGTTACCTGGACGGAAATAGCGGAACAGAATCCAACGGGAACATTAGTCTGCTGTTAAGAAAGCGATCTTATTCCGCAGAATCTGCTCACTATTTGGACGACGAGAATCACACGTTCCCATCGACGTTGACCATTCACAAATGTTCCAGCGAGGCGGACAAAGCTTCGTTGGTCAAAGGGGAGAACCATTCTTCGTGCGTCAGCTCGGAGGCCAAGATCAATCAAGATAGCGGACAGATATCGATAACCTCGCCTCAGCCGTCGTTCATAAAAATTCGACGCTCCTCTTCCGTACCATCCAAAACTGGTCATAACAGAGATTCGTCTAGTAGCAACGATTCGGGCGTTTCTACCGGATCTCTTAGTCACAGAACGGCGGAATTCGTCGAGTTCGAGTTATCACTGGCCCCGTCAACGTCGACGAGGAAGCAGAACGTGTTGTCCGTTTATAGAAAGAGTCCACCGCCTACGTGTTATCACAGTAGCTTACCAAGGAAATCCAAGTCCAGCGATCCACTCCGAGAATTGTCGTTTCAATTTCAAAAGATCAAAATCCCTACGAAATCCTCGTCGGCGGAAGCCGATATCCCCACGTGTCTCCCCAAGGCCACGAAAGGATTCAACAGCCCAGGCGAAGTGTCCAGTACTCCTTACATCGACTCGCGAAGCACGAGCAGCGGTACATCCGATATGTCGGATTACATCGAGACATTGTCGTTGTCGTCCCACTCGTCATCCGATACGCCAGACAGTCTGAGGTAAAGCGCTCGCGTAGAGAATGTAATTGTTACGTTTTCTTAAAGCTTCTTCGCCCAAAGGGTGAAAAAGCGCCCAGGCTAAGAAGAGGTCATTAAGATGAGGAGAAGAACGCTCAGTCTTTTATTCGGTTCTTTTTGCAGACTGGGTGGCAGAGCAGTGGCAACGACACTTCGTCCACGCAGCGGGAAAGAGTATTACAAGATTGACAGAAGTATTCTCGTTGAGCAAGGAAGAACGTTGACGACACCATCCGCCAATTACGCGAATATCACGCCGGTGCTTGAGAAAAGCGAGTCCCCTTCGCCTGGATATATGAGCAGTTCTCCCTTTGAACAGCCACAACCTACTCGTGAACACTTTTTGTTTCCCGATGTGAGTGAAACGTTTAACGGAATTGTTATCGTGTTATCGCTGCTTGATTACAATAATTTATACTTTCTGTTTTGTGATTTTTACAGGAAGCTTGAACGTAGTAACATTGTTTGGGAAGAGAGCGGAAAACTTGAAGTTCCTAGGAATTCCAAACAAAACCATTAAGAGTATTCATGGTAGAAATTGTAATTGGAACATCGTGACTGTTTACACTATACGCAGGTATCTAGTAGTTGACAATTAACGCATCTCGAATCAATGCATGACTGTAAAGCGTGTGAAACCGAAGGAAAGGAGGTGTCATCTTCCAATGGTCCAAAATTCAGGAATCATAGTAAAGGATCTGTTCAGGATGGTTATCTTTCTGCTTTTCTTACACGTCTTTTTACGATAACGTCTTTTTACAAAAAAGCAAACCCGCACAATCAAAAAAGAAAAAAAGAAACCTAACAGAGTAAAGGGGGAGTTTTCGTAAGAAATTCTAGGTTCTAGCGTATAGTCGAAATGAAGTCAATATGTAATTGAAACACTTCCTACAACGACTCAAACAATTTCTAAAATATGCTCAATAAGAAACTGTAATAGTTTGTATAGTAAGAATCCTGCCCTAGGATAAAAAAAAAAAGAATGTGTGCATCGTATACTTTATATGAGTATATCGTTTTTTGGATATGTTTTATTTTATATGAGTATACTTCTATATAGGGTATTGTACGGCGGTTAAACCAGGGAATTGCAGTTAATGCACTCTGTGTTTAATACTGGTTTATACGATACCATCGATTTACATTCTAAAACAAACAACCAAAAAAAAAGTAAAAAAAAAAAAAAGAAAAGATAAAAGGGAGAAAGAAAGAGAAGAACAAAATGATATGAAAGAATGAAAAGAAAATGCAATGAAAGTAGTGAGTTGCATAGCGTTCACAGGGTTTTCAAATCTTTACTAGTTATTTTCTAAAAGGCATAAGATAACATTTATATAGCCGTGAAATGTCTTCTTTTTAACGAGATTCATATGGTGGATTTATATCGTAGTCTCTGGGCAATCAAAGATGGCACTATGTATAGATTATATACGAGATATCTTTAAATAAGTCTTAAGGATACGCAAACGAATATAACGGAATATAAAACTCGAATTATTTTTATTGAACTTTTTATAGTCCATAGGCAGACTTCTTTCATTGGCATTTTATTGTAATACGTTTCCATTTCTACGCGTTTATACATGTACGTTCGATTCGTATAATTTTCCTACTAGATTTACGTAGATCTACGCAACGAATTAGTTCTGAGTATCGTAATTGCAATATTATATTTCCTTTTCCTATTATTCGTAATCGTAGTAAAACGTACTTAAGATATCTTTTATCTGTACTTAAGATGTATTTATATCATTTCGTATGCGCGAATAACGTCTATATGTCTATGGAATTCTTTACCAAAAAAAAAAGCAACAAAAAGAGGAAAAAAAAAAAAGAAACGAAGAATATTTATTTTTACTTCGACGGTGCAGGATCTTTTTGATAATAAAAACTATATCATAGACGATTAAGCGAGGGAGCTAGTACGTCGTATCGAAGGGGAATCGAACTAGTTAGGCTTATTTTACGTCTGCACAGCTTCGGATCTTTCTTTGATCGTCATTTAACCAAAAAAGAAAACGGGAAAAAGAGACGTATATGTACGAGCTGTAACTGCGAATTTTCTTGTATGCATTTAGTTTCTCTTGCTCGTTTCAACGATAATATATAGCCTGAGGAATCACGCGAGAAAAGCAATAAAAAAGAAGAGGGCAAACGTAAGGAAAAAACGCGCGAGATGAAAATCATGCACTCGAGGGATAGTCGAGTTTTGGAATTCGGGCTGGTCGATATTGATATTACGTAAAGCAGTGATACTGAACGCAATAATAGAAATGCTAGGAGTTATATACAGATTATAAGAGTGGAAAGGAAAAAAAGAGAGAGAATGAGAGGGAGAGAAAGAGAGAGAGAGAGAGAGAGTAATGAAAGAATCGATATCAAATGTTTTCGCAAGTCAGATTATATTAAAACAGATTGTTCTCTGTTTCATGTACATGTTGCGCTCCGCGAAATGGATAATCAAATCAGTATTCAGAATCAAAAAGATCAACGGTAATGAGCATTTACCGTACGTGTTAGAGGTTCATTGAACAATGTAATGTTAACTGGGAATTACGATCCAACGACAATATAAATTGTATCTGCCCCCTCCTGACACGCAAGGAATTGTTTTCGTCGAGTCGGAACAGAATTTTGTAATATACGATATGTCGTAATAACGCACCACATCCGTCGGTGTTTCCCAACCCTGATAATGTTGTCTCTTAACTTCTTTTTTTTTTTTTTTTCTGTCGGAGCAATCGCAACTATCGCTGTAGCAACGCAATGCTTATCATTGCTTATCATTTTTATCACCGCCGCCAGATTTTGGTAAGAATGCAAAACGAAACGAGCTACGAGTTTATTAGCTCTTCGAGGCTCTTTCGCGCATAGAGGGATTATGTATAAAGAATTATATACTTACAGTTGACTCTATAAACGAATTGTAAAAGTATTAACGTAGTATTAATCACAAGACTGAACAAAAAGAAAACGAAAAAAAAAGAAAAAAAGAAAGGAAAGAAGAACGGAAATAATAGTTGCTGTGTGGTTATAAACCACTACTAAACGTAGGAAATATCTAAAGAAGCTAGATTTATATATAACCTTTCGTTCGCACGCGCGACTCCCTTCGAGCGTCAGTTTTCTGATCAACCCCTTTTTAATTGGAGAGTCTTTTCTCTCCCTTTCTGTTTTCCATTATGCATTCCGTGCGTCGAACCGTGTGTCTGTGTCTTCTATAATATCGTAGATATGGCGGAAGCGTAAAGCGAGAAAACAATGAAAGAAATGAGCGTTACGCATCTGCTGCGCTTGGTATAAATTGAAAAGAAAAAGGAAGAAAAAGAAAAGAAGATTTACCAAGTCGTTCTGTCCAAGCTCTCCGAATTTCATATGCTTAACTATATTACGAGAAACTCGTATTCTCCATACGAATGATTTATAGAACACAGCACGAAGAATATTTACGATTAATGAAGCGAGAATCGTACGAATATTATTAAAAAAAAGAAAAAAAAAAAAGAATCAAGATTATCCGAGCGTAGAATTAAATCGATATTTCCTTTATATTTCTCTCGCGTGGGTCGTTAGAGGCCTGATGGAAGTTGTTAGATCGTAATGTCAAGAAAAAGGCTATAATCTTTAAGATAAATGCCGACATTGTACCCCGTAATTTTCAAGTAAATATTGTATAATATTTAAGAAGGATAATAGAGATGCGTGACGAGAGATGCGTTCCGCGGATTTTTACGCAACTCTATTATACCATTGCACCGATGTTTCCCAATCAAGAGATCAAACGACCGATCAAACGAATTATGTTCAATAACTCTCTTAATGAGATCGTTCAACAAAGATCATGTTCGTTGATTCCAAGTGGTGATGTAAGGATTGGGAATTGGTTCTATAAACACATGCTAGTCAAAGTTAAGTACTATACGTAGCGATAATATATTTTTACTGTAAAAGGGACTATCGCGGGCAGGTCGAAGGCTGTGCACGCGCTCCATTGTACTGAAGGAGATAATTATTATTCGAGCGACGCGATCGCCGATTAAATCGTCTCTTTTTTTTTTCTTTTTTCTTTTCTGTCATTCCGCTGTCACGAATATTTTGGATCGCAGCGTACGAAAATCGACGTAACGGACGCTTTCAATTGTAACTGTGTAATTACGAGACTATAATAACGATTGCATTTATTATTAAGACTTCTTGAATGGTAACAAGTAGCTTCTAGTCAACGAAAAATCAAATCGAAAGGCACGGCGAGTGCCGAGGAACTTTCGCACGTTGCAATCCAAACATACTTGGTCTCTCTGACACACAATCCCTCCAGGCATTCGAACGAGCTTGAGACGAGATCACGAGGAATTGCTGGAAGTCATGGCTACGCGTGCCAGCCTTCGAGCCTCGAACAACCATATCTAAGAATTTACTAACGATATTATTGATCACGAATAGCGAGTAACGTTTTTCGAGGGTATTATATATATATATATATTTATTATATATATTATATATACGACATGCTCTGTTTATAATTTCTGTACATATAGTCAGTCGGTGTGTGGCATTAGCGTAACCGTTTCTTTATTTTGTGATCCGTGGGAATTCGCCGCTGGTGAGGACGAGAGACGACATTTACTTGATGTACATATACGAGGGAAGGAACGCAAAAAGCAAAACAGAAAATGGTACACGGCCTGAGAGAGGGTGGCGAGGTTTCTAGTGTGATGAAATGCGCTCAAATCGTCTTCGGGAACCATTATCGCGTTAGAATTGATTTCACTTGCGCGTTACAATGCCGTTTCGTGTAATTGCACGTTCACCAGCGCAATAATTGATTCGCAAGAGACAGGCAGGAGTGAGAGAGAGAGAGAAAGATAGATTTAATGGCGCGAGAGAACCGCGAGCGATCCGCATTGTCGTCATCAGGGATTATTTATGCCATACGAGTAGTCTGAAACGCTTGGCACACATGTACTCACAGACATTGTAGTATATAAAGTACCAGAGACCAAAAAAAAAGTAAGAAGCGAGATGGCACTGGCGAAATTTGTTCTCTCCTCGCGAATTTAAAACCCCCTTTCTTTGCATGCATGTGCGGTCTCGCGATCGGTTTTTCAAACTGTAGAATTTCCATGTGCACACCAACACAGACGCATAAGCAATCCGCTGCACGTGGCCGTCGATGCTACCGGCTCGTCTCCTAAGTGCTCTCGATTGCACGCGATCGTAGCAATTACGGGTAAAAAATGGGGAAAGTGCAATCGAGAGGGACGCGCCGCGTCTTCCTGCGCTCTCGACGCGTTCTCGTTTCTTCTTCGGCGATATCGTCGAGTCACCGATAAAGGAATCGTTCAGTTCGACGAACTGCTTCCTCGAGTACGATTCTTGTATTTCGAGCGTAAGTAGGTCGACGATATTTGATTGGCTCTATCGTACTATTTGATATTGATAACCGGAGTCCGAAGAGCTTTCGTTTTAATTTTAAACTCGTTCCTTGAATTTTCATTGTCTTTCTTTCATGCTCTTTAGTAAACGGGGAATGATTTCTTAATCGTTAATCTCCGAAGGATGCCTCTCGCGAGGAATTCAAGTGAAATATTTTTTTTCATATTCGTGTAAATTTGAGATCAACTTTAACGTAAAAGAAAAAGGAATGAAATAAAGGATTATGTACAGGATCAAATTTTAACTTCGTAACGTGTAATATAAATTACGCTGTTGCTTATGTTGCTCGGTGTAATTAGAAAATCAGTCATTCGATATAGTCCGAATAAAATATTCATTCTCAAGTATGGAACTTGCATCAAAGAAATTAAGTTACAAAAAATAGGAGAAAGCTTTGTGATACAATAAAAAAAAAAAAACGCAAACTTTTATTTCTGTGAACTGTAGCCTCTCTGGAAAATTATGAATTGATTCATTTTCGTCGATCATCCGTTGCTTTCGTCCATCATTGTTCTAAATAGCGTGATTAACATGTGCAATATAACGTCCCCGTGTGCAGAGCGAAGAAAAGACGTTGAGCGCAAGAATGCGAGGGCTATTTCGACGAGACCGTTAGCATCGAGCTACGAAATCTCATACGATACTTCTGCCGTAGTCTGCTGAGCACACGGACGATGATCGTGTGCAAATAAAAGAGCATAATACACGTGAATCATTGTGAGCGAGCTGTAACCGCGTAAATGAATCGCATGTAATGAACACCGTGCCATTTTTATTCAGACTATTACCCTCTGACCGTGAGATGGCGATGCATCAAGGCGATGTAAATGTGTACCTAGAGATGAGAGAAAAAGGAAACGCGTGAATTACACTAGATGATAAGGGCATACATTTGCAAGAGCACCGTGAAAACGAAAAAGAAAAGGAAAATGAGGAAATCGGAATCCGTTTACTTTGACAATCCGTTTCTCGACAGAGGGAAAAGGAAGATTCAGTTCGGACTGTGCTGAAGGATCAGAGAAGATGATCCTCGTCTCGTGAAATAGATGGAAATAAGAAATTTTATATAAAGCCAGGTGAGGTGAGAAATCGTCCTTCGACAGTGTGTTTAAGTTCTACTTGCTCGAGAGAATTTCTAAAAGATTAGATGAAAAGAGAGATATACGTATAGAATGAGAAGAACGGTATTTTACAACTGCGAAGATGAAAGATGTTCGTTGTCGAGAATCACGAGAAAAATATTTAATATAAAGAAAAATGCCGCGTTTATTTTCGAAAATTCTCATTAATTGTAGCGCGAGAACGTCGACGCGCTTCGGAGGCGCGTTCGACGAATTCGAAAATGAAGAAAGAAAAGAAAAAAAAAAAAGGAATCAAACAATAAATCAACGGGAGCTTACGTACCGGGCCATAATCTCACGTTTAGAACGCATTTCATCGGATGGGGAATGAAAAATTCCGATCGATTATCTTTCTCGAATATCTTTTTTATAATCAAGGTAAGCGGGTGCGTGTGAGTGAGCGAGGATGATCGAACAAGAAGAAAAAAAAAAAATCATTATTACGTATTTCGTAAGTAAATTATAAAAGGAACTCATACACAGTTTGTAGCGACTCGAGTCACTGATTTATTAAGAAAGTAGAAGAAATAAAGAGATTAAAAAGAAATTCTTCGTTTGCTTTTCCTTCGTTGTCGCCTTTCCCGATTTCCTTTACGAAACAAATTGAATGAAAACGTCGAACAAGAATCGCTCTTTACCACATTACGAGAAAATACTACGATCATGCATATTTTACAAGTTTCGAGTACCTAAAATGCTCTCTTTACGTCGACTTCTGACGGAATATTTGCAACCAGCATGCATGAAAATGATTTACAAAGAAGAATATCTTATTCGTGGCTTTCATTCAATTATTGAGAGGTAAGATCGTTAAGAGACGGGTGGTGTAACAAAAAAGGTTCGATTTATTGTTCGTAACGTATATTAAAACAGACGTATAATATCGACAGAGCCAATAAAATCTACGATCGCGTTGTTCTTTTAGTCTCTCTTCACATTTAACTAGATTTTTTTGTTTCGTTTCTTACAGATATACCTCACAAAAATACACTTCTTTCTGTTTTGTAACATTCCTCACTCTTTACGGGAGCAGTTACGAGTAATAAAAATATCGTTTCGACGAATTTGATCATTCGTTCATTATGCGCGACGTGAACGTGTCTCTGCGTTATTTATTTTGTTTCCTCTTTGTTCTCGCGTTTAAATATGTATCTTTATTTTACGTTACGTTACGTTATTTTATTTTATTTATTTTTTTGTCATCACAGATTACTCCTTCCCGAAAGAAACACATATGCTATGGCGTTCGATCGTTTCCTCTCATTCGCTAACTTTGTTCCTAACGCGGTAAATTCAATTGACGGACGACGTGTCTCTCCTTCCTTCTCGTCCGATAGTCACCATGCTGTCATTTCGTTTCTTTAATATGGTCGGCGACCGACGTTTGTCCAGGGTAAAGAAAATTCTATCTCTCAAGAGAGTACTCTATACTCTCAAGAGAGTACTCGGCTTACGTAACAATATGTATATAATATATGTATAACAGTGTCGACAATAAAAGTGCTCGTCTCTTTTTTTCTTATATTTCGTTCCTTTTCTTCCTTTTCTACGTATATAAAGAAACGAATACAATTAACAATTACGTGAAACGTGTAGCACGAGTGTGTGTGTATGTATGTATGTACTTCTTATATATAATATACTGCGTATTATTATTTTTTTTTTTTTTTTTGTTTTTACTTTCTGGCACAAAAGTTAATATTAACGTACGGTAAGATCTGTACAAAAATAAGGAGCAGCATTTTAAGCGGTTATTTCTTGGCGAAAATTCGAGATTCGAGAAATTTTACATTCTCCCTTTGTGTGATCCTCCTAAACATACCCGAGTGAACGTTCTCTTCGTTCTCTACTTTCGCTTGCTTTTCTTCTTCCCCGTGCTACGGTTCCTGTAGTTGCACATTTAACAATTTGTTCAATTTTCGTTAAATCATGTATACTTATTAGTATGTATGTATATAGTATATATATTTATATATAATAAATTCTAAGATTTTCTATAAAAAGAAGTTTCTTTTTTTTTTTTTGTCACAAGGTTAACCAACAACCGTACGATTTATGCGAAAANAAAAAAAAAAAAAAAACAAACACAGCGCACACGCTTTCTTTATAAACTCGACACGCCTCCTTAGAATTCTCCCATTGACAACTTCCGTAATCGCTCGTTGACGATCGCCATCGTCGTTTCTGCGTTTGCCATTTAAAATTCGCGAAATCGTACGGCTGACGCTACCCTAAAGTCTCCTATAAAAATAATACAACAAGCTTTGCTATGTTATCATATATGTAAGTCGATAGCCGTACGATCTTACAATTATAACAAAATAATTAATATCGTTACGCGGCAACAATCGATCAGTAAATTGCGTCTCTTTCTAGTCGCTAAGCGTAAAGAGTGTGATCTATTCTCGGTGTTCAGCAGCTTGTACAAGAGAAGGTTATATTATCTTGTTCGTAGACCGTGAATAACGATTAACTGCTACACAGGCGAAAATCGGATTGACTAGCGATTATTCGAAAACTGTTCTATATAAAATCGAGTTCGTTATCCTCGGAAACATGATCGGCGGAAACGAACGAAAGAAGACGAGAGGTCGTAACTAAACGAGGATGAGCATCGAGCGTAACAAACGAGTTATTGATACGTATAAGTGGAGTTAGTCGATGCCTCGATTCTTGAACAATATCTTTGTAAGCCTACTACATACTACTACGATAATTCTCTCTTTTTATTCGAACAACCTACCAAGATCACGATATTTAAATATCGTACGTCGTGATACATGTATATTTTGGGCGTCGTTTCTTCCAAATTTTCACCGTAAACCTCTCCGCATTCGGCGGTACGGTCACTCTCTTCCCAAGCGTCGAAGTCTTCAGCGTCTCTTCAATGGCACTTGCACTGCAAAGCTTACACGGTATATGATACAAGTACATAATGCCTTTAACGGTTTGTACGTTGATACTTGATCGTATCGTTAGACAACATCTTTGGCTTTGAAGCGTTTTACATCTTTCTTCTTTTCATTTCCTTTTGATCATTCGTCCCAAAATACATCTATTTAAAAGCTCAATGAAAATATTCTGCGAAGATATTATACGTGTCCTTTCTCTATTACCGATATATCTCTTCTTGTTATATATCATCATTCCACGATACTACGTATGTAATTATTACACTCGACAAATTGTCTTGGTCAGTCTATATGCGTGATTTTTCTCTTTTAAGACTGTATGATATTTTCGCGTTTTAAGACACAACAGTAACTCCAGTCCGCTATATAAGAGAATAATTATAACCGTTCGACGTGCTTAGAGGGAATCGGGGAATCGAGAATCCCTAAAATTGCGATCAAAAAGTTATTTTTTTTCTTTTTTTTCTTGTTTCTCGTTAGTTCTTCGAATAAAACTTAATGCTGATATTCGTAAATCGATCGAAAATTACAGTAAGTAGTGTGTGTGTGTGTGTGTGTATATATATATATACACACACACATAACGTTTCCTACGTAACGCGATACAATGATGAAAACCGATGAATTAAATCGTTAAAATGCTGGCTGTTATAAATAAAACGTAATACTTGAGTCTATACGATACTAGGCTTTTTATAAATTCATGCTAAATTACAAAAGATCATAAAAAAACTTAGTAAAAGATCCTAGTAAAAACTTATCTAACGTTGTTAGAACATAGAATCCGTTACAAGGAAGATGAAGATAACAGAAAAAAAAGCGAAATACAAAAGTCTTATCGAACATTTAAAAAAACGTTGTTTTACAGGTATTGAAAAACTAGCCTTGCTGTTTACAACTATTTAAGACTAGACCTAGAATTGGCTATTAAGATAATTAAATCTCTATCCTTCGTTATCTCGTGTGTGTAGTTTCGTACATGTAATAATCTATTTAAATATATTCGATCGGTAAGTGAACTTTGATAGAGCAATACGTATTAGATATGCAGCTATAAAATTAAAGTGCAAAATAGTCTTATTCTTTTACTCTTACGAACCTCGATACGGTCTAAATAAAACCAGTCTTCCAACTCAAACTGTTCGTTACGTTTTGTACAAACGTCAAAATATGCGATGCATTTTCCCAATCGATGTATCGAAAGGTAAAAGTTTTTTCTTTTATATTTTAACATGGGAATACTTCGAGTAAAATGAAGCATGAAAAAGTTATCTAGCGTAAAGCATGCGTTACTGACAATAAATGAGAGTTTTATCGCCCGACCTCCTTACACTTTGCCAATTACGTACGAATAGAAAAATATATCGTTAAATCGATATTAACAAGAAGTGGGACAAGTATGGAAGAAGCGATTCGGAACAAGCTTCGTAACAATTTTTAAATACTTCGTCATTTCGTTAAAGAAAACGTTAAATTCTCCTCTTAGAGATTAAATGCACGGAATATAAAGTATCCCACGAAATCTCTCAATCTATCTGACACAGGTCTGCAATTAAATGCGAACCAACACGTACAATTTTTTTCTCCTTTTTTCCCCTTCTTTTACCTTGATCTCTATCTTAAATGCATTCTGTGTAATTACACTAATACAGTTGGTACTCTTCAAACTTTCGGCACAACTTGTCGATCTCCTCATATCTAAACTGAGAACTCACGGGGCTGGAAGCCCTGGTAGCGGGTGCAGTTCTACTACGACGTACAAAATTTTTTAAGGGTATTTTGCTATGTCCCTGATTATGATTTACATCTAAAGTCGAATATCGTCTTAGAGCCCGGCTAAGACGATCCGAAGGTGTGTAGTCGGCAACGTCTAAGCTATGCTGTTCCTTCAACATAGGCTTGGTCTCTTTCGAGTCCAGCATCTTTAAACTAAAGTTCGCAGAATGTCGTTTAGTCCTGTCTAGCATGCACTTTGACTGCACGACTTTAGGCTTATCCTTATCCAATATCAACGAATTCCGTCGTTTCATTTTATCATCCATTGACCTCTCCTCATTCACGCTGAACCCGAATCTCGATCTTAGAGGCCCAATGTACAATACATCCTTTTTGTCTAGCTGTTGATTCTCTTTCACCAGACTCAAACCATCCTCGTAATCAAGCGATCGTAATCTTATCCCTTTCGCTTGACTGCTACCACTTGTTCTCCGTTTTACACCGTCTTCGTACTCGGCGGAGAAATTTCTCTTAGGCTTCCCTTTCTCGAAGTGCGTCGAGTTTCTTTTCGTCCTGTCTAACGTGCACTTGGACTGTACTACTTTCGGCTTCTCTTTATCTAATATTAACGAATTCCGTCGCTTCATTTTATCGTCCATCGTCCTCTCCTGATTCACACCGAATCCGAACCTAGATCTCATCAATGGACCAACATATACCGAATCCTTCTTACCAAGCTGTTGATTTTCTTTCACTAGTCTCAAACCATCCTCGCAGTCAATGGAAGTCCTGACACCGTTCGACTGATCGGCATTCGTTCTTCGTTTCATGCAATCTTCGTATTCAACGGACGAGTTTCTCTTAGACTTTCTCTTGTCAAAGTTCATACTTGTAGGCCGAATGTGATTAACATTGAACGAAGTTCTTCTCTTACCAAACATAGAATCTTGCAGGTGCGGTATCTTGGAGGTGCTCTGGGAGAATTGCACCGGTATTCTGATACCAGCATCCACCAGGAATTCGTCGTCCGATAGCATGACCGGTATCTCGGGCATAGAGCTACAAGGCCAACAAGAGTTATAGTGAGCTGCAAGCGTTCTTACAGTGGCAGTGTCCTTGCTGGCAATGTTAGTGGAAAACTCGCGAGCATAATCTCTGGTTAGTAGGAAATTTTGTTGCGATCTTCGCCGGTTCTCTCTCATGATCGCCAAGAAGACAGACTTTGCGTAATCGGACGAGGGACAAGAATGGAAAGCGTACTCTTCCGCATAATCACATTCACACGGTTCCGGCCACAATATAAATGGCAATGCTAATTTTGATCGGCTTTGCTGAGCCTTTTGCATTAGATAATCACTGCACGATCCATTGTCAAAGTTAGTATGGGTTGTACTAATGTTCGAGTTGGTATGCCCTATTCTTTCCCAAGGATGTGTTAATTGAATTCTGTTAGATGCAAAGCACGCAGAATTTGATATTAGATTCTTGATGATATCGTTAGTAAACTAAGAAAGATAGTGAAATTTAGCTCTACTTTTTCATCAGTTTTAAAAAATCTATTTCTTCTATTCTCGAATATTACTGTTATATTGGATGTTAGCATCATGCTTAAAATTAAAGTTAGTTTTATTTATATGTACGAGTGAGTAAATATATAATTTGCGTACCTTGTTTTTGTTCCGTCAGTTGCTTGGCGAGAAGTATCTGTAATAGATGTTAGTCGTTTTAATTTAATTTAATCAATGATGTATTTCACATTTAATGAGAGACAACGGAAGCAAATATTTACCTTTTGATGATGTTTGCGGTCTGAAAAAGAAAACAAAATGAAATATTTATATTAGTTGAAAATATTATTGAACATTTAAATTATAAAGTATAACTTACATCGTTTTTGATGAGGATTCAGTTCCTCGTCGCCATCCACCTATAATTACAGTAGTGTTCAATTTTTAATTGCTGATAACTATGATAATATATCAAAATTTATTCTTGTATACCTTTCTTTATAGGAGCTGCTGTGCCTGGAGATTTTCCACTTGTCATTGCCGATAATCTTTTTTCTTCTTCGAACTTTCTGATATCTTCAATACCCTGTTTTAAAAGTGCAGCAGTAAGTGATTAATACGAAATGTTTTGTGCAAAAATAACTTATTCGCAATAAAATCGAATTAATATTTTAATGGTACTTACAATTCGGCTTTCATATTTAAGTGTTATATCATCCAACTTTTTTATAACGGAGGTTAACTCAGCTACTACATCTCTGTCTTTTTCGCTATTTATTAAATGCGTTAAAGTCGCCTCTAACACAGTTAACAATTTTTTATCGGCCGGTAACCGCAGCAGGCTTTTTAATTGAGGCATCAAAGAAACTACCTTCATTCTTATATTGGCTACAGTATCTTCTGCCATGTTCAATAAAACAGTGAAAAAATGCTCCTTGAAATATACAGAAGAGAAAATTTCCAAGGCCTCTATCATCATACGGACAAACATCATTCTCACATAACAATTTGGATTATTAGCTAAATCTGTATACAATTTGCTACGAAGTTCTACCCTTTGCATAGGTTTCATATTGTAACGTAAAAGAAAAAGATATAGAGTTCCTGCAGAGAGACGAACGGGTATTGGCCTCTGAAAATTAAAAATAATAAGGAAATTTGATCGCGTCGTATACATGCGATTTTTTTTTATAACTTACAGCATTTAATATTCTGAAAAAGGCCATTGGCACAAAATACGAGTATATAAAGTCACTCGGAAAGTATTTAGGCAATATCTCAAGTTGTGAATGCATCAAAGACACCAATCTCCAATTGTGTGTGGCTGCTATTTCCGACTCGCATTTCAATAAAGCTCTACCTATTTCCATAACAGTGGAATCCTGCAATTGATAAATACATAATAAAATATATTTCACAGATGTCCAGTTAAGAAAGAAGCATGCAGACCATCTTATCTACTCCGATAATTTGACTTTCAGCCAGGCAATCAAGTGTTAATCCTATATGAGGAACTAAACCTTGTAAAACTTCTTCATTATTATCTTTTAATAATTTTATTAGATCCGTTTTTATATGTCCGCTTTTTGGACCCAATACTTTGGCCACCTGCATAGGTTATGTTGATCAATAAAATGTTGTATATCGGAATTTTATAATACAATTAAGAAACTCTCACTTCGTGGATTCCGCATGCTACAGTTCTCCGAACCAAGTAGTAATGATCACTCGCCAATGCAGTAAATGTGAGAAGTAATGCGTTTGTATCGTCCACAGAATTTGACACAAAGATGAACATTGCTGGCAGATTAAACGCGCAACATCTTCTGCACTCGACATACTTTTCATCTTCATCAAGATTGGTACTCATCTAGAAAAATGTAAATTTATACGATTTATGAATGTGTAAACTTGTGTTATTCGTGTAAACTTACAAATGGAATATGAGGTTTCGATTCTTTCTTCATTAAAACAACACCCATTTGTGCAAGTTGTTGAAAATATTTTAAGAACCACGTTTTTTCCGCAGGTAATAAGCATTCTAAAATATCAATCGAATATCATTATTGCAATTGCGATAGTAAAAGAGTGTAAATTCATAAAACGTCTTACTTTCTAGGCCAAGTACAATCTTTCCAAATTCTTGGGCAATGACACATATTACATTATTATCTGACTGTACAGACTGTGTATTTTCACATAATTTTTTAACAAGTGGCACTATGATAGTTTTTATTGTATCTGCAAATAATTATTATTGCATTGTATCAGTCTTGAAAGACTCGCATTGAAAAACTAATTGAAACACATTTTATTACAAAAAAACTTGGAATGCTTATAATGCACAACTAATCATTAAGCATACCTTCCTGAAGATGAGGTAGCAAATACGCTATTGTTTGTACAGAGGCGCATCTTACATTGCTTTCTTCATCACTTGCTAATTCTACGAAAGATGGTAGCAAAGCAGATTTTACAGACTCAGCACCAAGACCTTCAGCAACAAAACGTAGCTGCAAGCAGATACTAGCTCGTACGTCACTATTTACATCCTGACAGAGGGAGTGTACCATTGGTAGAACTTCCTTCTGTATCCTGACAACATTTTAATACGTACACTTATTTAATGACTTTATTGAGGAAGAATAGTCTTTTTACATATTTTGCACATTATCTAATTTCTGTATGTTTCATTATTCATTCAAGAATACCGTCAAAGAATTGCTATTCCCGATAACAAAAATATCAGAGACTTTGATAAGATGAAACATACTCACAGAGCAGAATCAAATCTTGTACAAATCTTTCCTAATATCTTGCTGCATATTATCCTGGAGAAGATAGGCTGTGACAACTGTCCTTTGCTTACAGTCAATGGAAGAATCTGTGTAATTTTATTTCTATTATCATCCAGATGACGTTAATTATTACATCTGAGTAATATCCCAAGAAATCATTATATATATTAATGAAATTATGCCAAATGCATAATTTCTCTTTGCAACAAATGAATTTTGATAGAGTACTTGATGCTTAGTCTAATGCCAAGTAACAAAAATAAATCAACTTCATCACTGATCTACCATAATGATATTGTAAGATTGCATATATGCCATAAAAATTGCGATACGTTTGCCCTTCTAAATCATACAGTTTTCTGAATATCAATTTCTAAGATCATCTATACAAACCTGCTTTCTTATGACTTCTACTGGCAGTAACTCTATCACATCCAGTAAGGTCTCCAGCCATGCATGACAGATAACTTTAAATGTATATATATACATGTTTAGTTACATAGAATAGAATGCATAAAACTGCATGAAACTGATATAGGTTTAACTAGCAACTCTAATCGTACAAATGAATGAAACTTCTTTACCTGGATCACGCTTTTCAAGCGAATCTAAAATACTTTGGAGGAATGTTCGACTGAAGACATTATGGTTGACAAGCTTCTGCTCTAGGATCGTTTTGAATGTAGATGAGGCTGCAATATGGAATTCCGTGGACGCAGTGGCCAGTGACTGCTGCACTTTTGGTATCACGCGTGTTATACATGATTCTGTGTCTGTGGCCAAGAGGCTTGGTAATGTTTGTATAAAATTGAGTTTTTGAATTTCATCGCCTTTCCTGAAATAATTACGCACGTAAACAATACAGAATAAAGTATAGATTAAAATTTTAAAAAAAATTTTCAAATATTGTTTACATTTAAATATATTAATAATCATGTGCATCAACAGAGTAATAATTTATTTTACAAAATATCAAACTTTCTGGGACAATTAAACTTATAAGTACGATCCTGTCATCCTCGCGTTACTTTCCTCAAGTACGTGCAACTTCCAAGGACAGGAATCTTTACATAACGTATCCTTTTGGAGCATGTGACAATGTTTTCACTGGCACAGTGTGCGTGTATTCTCGCGATTTTCATTTCATCGTAAATCCTCGCTGTTTGAAACGATAAATGCTCGTTGTTACAGCATCGTTATGCAAAGAAGAATCGATAATACTATTCGAATCTTCGAATAAACTACGCCTCGAAATCTTATTACTCCGAACGGAGGCTCTTGAACAACTGCTTACGAGATACTCTCGATAGACTGTAATTTCCTCCGAGTGTCTTTTAAAGGACTATAATTAGCAACGCTTAGGCGGCAGGACAGTACACTCCTTGAACGACGCTGCGTTATTTTTGGAAACTGTGTGCATGGGTTCGAACGAATGGGAAAGAGTCGGGGGAGAACGGGAGAAGACGGGCAACGATTGCGAGCGAAGATTCACTAAAAAGGAAAAAAAACAGAACTACTCTCCTCTGTTCCGACCACTTACCGTGGAGATGTGCTCTTGTACAGAGCTTCCTCTTGCAACATTTTCAAAGTGCATCTTATTGTTCAACTGGATCGCACAAGAAAGCGGCGGGGACCGATGTGTGTTTAATCACTATGCGTGGACGACGACGCACGCGTACGCACTCTCATGATGCACTCGACGCAATAAAAACAACACGACGGAACCTAGATGATAACTAAACTGGGCTCCCGACTCCGACGTATCGATTATATGCGACTTGTCGTACGAGGCGGCGAGCACGCCCGAGTTCACCCGGAACCGACCGAGAGCACGGCCTACGTACGTGTACGGCCAGTGATGAAAAACACGTAACGCCCGTGCCGCGCGTAATACAATAGATCGCGATGCGTCGATCTCTAGTCGATCGTTGTGCAATCGACGAAACCGATGCGGTCATTTTGTGATCCCGGCGCGGATGATGCATCCTGCTTTGAGGTACGTCGTTTGCAAGTTTCCAAAAGGGGACGCTTCTTGAAAAACAGTAGCATTCCTTCTTAGTTCGTTACGCAACGTCCGAGAGACGCAGGTTATTTGGATGCGCATTTCCGAATTCTTAAGCTTCAATCGGTTGCGTAACATGCACCGTCTCAACTTGTCTTAACTTTCGTATTCAGATGAATATTAATTCCGATTAATTCCGATGATTACAGTACCGATCGTTCGTACGGCGGGAACAGAAAAACTATACTTATCTTAGATGACTATTTAGACTTTATAAAATTAATTACAAACGATGCCACGTTAGCCTTGACGCGATAATCACACGGGATTACGTGGTTTGATTCAAGGTTTCGTACAGTGATTTGTCGAAGCACTATGCGCAAAATTGCTATTATTAACCGAGCACCAAGGATATGACGGTTCTCTGTAAAAAAAAGAGGTGCGCACACCGAGGAGGACGGATTTTATTTTATTTTACTTCAGGCGAAAATAGAATCGTTATCAAGCCCAGAGGACCTATTATCGTACGTATGTATGTAACTTCCACTTACACCAAAAGATGAAGCGCTCTGTCTATAGGCCTTTTTTCCAAATTAGGATCTAAACTGTGCTTCCTTAATTGCTCTTCATTCTAGGGACGTACGTTTAGACTATGAGTCGATCGTTCACAGAAAAATTGTATTTTTTAATGGAGGGAACATCGCGTTCACGTGTAACGTTTACGTACTCTTAAATCGGATATAGGCTTGTCTAATTGAAGACTAGCGAATTCCTCGTAATCCATAAACATGGTGAATGCATTTTACGGATGTATACTGTAAACGAATATAACCCCATTTATTTGAAAGAATTGATCAGAACAGGGAACGCATGTTCAGGTGGTACTCGCGCGGAAGTAAAAAAAAAAAAAAAAAAAAGAAATAAACACGATCGTCCGCGACGATCTTCGGGAACGATCATTGAATTTCTAGGTTGCAACCGCTCGCACTGAGGGGAGGAATCGTGCGTTAGCACGACGTGAGAAATGAATATTGAGCAGAGTCGAATACATGCAACTGTATAAAATACGAAATATATTTTACTTTTCATAGCATGTCGTATAATTTAGATAAGTATACATACCTTACGGGCATTGTATAGGATATATCATATAAGTTCAATGATATAAAAGATTACAGTTTACATTAATATATACAGAGAGGGGCGAAAGGTTTGGATCACGATCGAACAACTTTGTTCAACCTTCGCCTGTACCTTACAGCTTAAGATAATCGCGCGTATGAAGCACTCTACGATTTATATATTCTAAGTTAAAAAAAAAAAGATAGATGACAATATGGTGTAATTGTAATTAACAGAGAGAAAAAAATAAGAGACAGAACGAGACAGTGAGGGAGATGGAAGAATGATTTAACTTTCATGTTTATTCTGCAATGAATCAGGTTCCTGTTAGAAGAGAAGAAGGAAATGAGAAACGCGAATGCATCATACAAAGAACACAAGAGGAAACGCGATAGGGCAGTCAATGTTGTTTTTCTTATTGCGCGAATCTGCGAACGAATATCCGACGATCTCTTGTGGAACATTTCGACAGAGACAGAAATGTGCGTTTAGCTATACGAACGTATTTAAAAAGATGACGCTAGTACGACAAGTGGAAACGCGAACCTCGCTCTGCGTGGCTGCAATGAAATTTGCATTTTATTATCAGAATTCGTTCCACACATATTGATGCCTGATTTTCCTTCTCTAGACGGCAACTCTTTTTTTCTCTCTTTTCGCACACTATGTATACTTTGTATACTATGTATACTTTGTATACTATATATACTTCGTTCTCCTTCATTTTTACAAAATTTCTTCGCGTAAGGAGACAAATTACGAGTAATACCATCTCGACGCAAATCTTGTCCTCTACAGTCTATGCTTAACAATAAACATGAATATGAATAACTAATTAAAAGAGAGAGAGAGAGAGAGAAACCTATTAATTAAGGTTCGTGGAAGCACCCTGGATCACTGTATAACAGTCAAGTCCTATCGCTAAAAATCGCCAACAGCCGACGCGTAGACGTAGTTACACTTTGCTTTTCTTTCGATCTGTTTTACGCGATAAAACAACTCTGTATAATTCTTCGTTCATCGATGACCACGATATTATACAGATCAGCTATTGTCCCCAATATTGTACGTGCGTTCCAGTTTGGACTAGTTTCAGTCGTTAACGAGACCACGTCTATTCACGATCTCGATCCGCGACTTATTTTTTCGATTCTTTGATTCTCTCGAGGTGCTAACATACACGCAACACGCATTCGCACACGACACACGTACACGCAGACTTGTAATGGCTCCTCGTTTCGTACTAAACGTAACTCTCGTCATCGACAACGGATCTTCCGTATCCTAGGTGTCTGGTGGTAACCGGGGCACGAGGTTGAGGAGGCGGGCGATAAGGAGGCGGCGGTGGTAAAGACCTTGACCTCCCAGCCACTTTGTGTCTGTCTTCCAGATTCATGTGCACCGGTGGCAGATGCCTCAATCTCGGTGGTAGTGGTGGTGGTGTATCCGGCCACGTTCTCTCCTCTTCGTCGTCCTCGTCGCCGTACAAATCGATGGCCTCGGCCTGTTTGAACGAATACAAATCGTTCCTCTCTCTCGAGCCGTATATCTCGCCGGTTCTGTCCCTGTTCCCGTAGATGCTGCTCTCCGATTCGTATCTCTCCGTGCGGGTCGTTTCTTTGTTCACGTATATCTCGCTTTTCACCTTCTTGAACTCGTACAAATCGCTTCCCGAATGGTAGCTACCGTTCTGCGAGACGGGTGACTCGCGATTAACATACATTTCCGACTTGACCTTCTTGAACTCGTTAAATCGCTCCTTCTTGAATTCGTATCTGTCGCTGGACAGCGTCGTGTCTCCCGTCAGATCCTGCTCCGAATTGTGAATGGAGACCCGTTCCGTGCAGATGGTGTCCTGCTGCGTGGCTCTTTCGTATTCCGACCGAAGATCCCGCGTTATGTCCAGCTGCGAGTTCCTGCTGTATATATCTTTGCAATTTTCTACGTTCTCTTTCATGGAATCCTGTCTGAGATAGTCCCTGCCGTAGATATCCTTCTCGTCGAACCTGTCTTTACGGTGATCGTGTTCGTCCAACTTGGTCCTCGGCGTTCTCTTCAGCTGTGCCCTCAGCCAGTCTTGCCTCTGGAAATTTGGATTCGGATAGCCGACGCTGTTCTTCTCCTCCCTGAAATTATGCTCCACGGTGCTCGTATGATGATTGTTTGCCGCGTAACCGTTTATTCGTTCCTCCCATCCGCCGTAGACGCGAATGTACGATTTGCTGGTAGACTTGTCCTCCTTGGTGAGAGATTTGTCGAAGCTGGACGACGAGGCATTCACGGCGGAATCCTCGGAGCCCACCGGAGACTCTGGTATGAACAGCTGACAATCCGACAGGGTCAGACCGGAGTCTCTCGAAAGAGACATGTGGTCCTTGCGCGGTGGTTCCGTCAGGTCCAGGCTGTCCAGAGAAAGCCCACCTGCTGCAACGAGAGAAATTCCTCAGTGAACCATCGAAACAGTTGGATACAAACCGAATGGTCAAAGAACTAAGCGTTCCATTTTGATTTTCACGAGGATGAGAAAGAGAAAGGAAAAAGAAAGAAAAGGAAGAAAGATACTCACAGTGAAGGCTATCGGTGCTCTCCTCGGCTCCACTGTCGCTCCGTTCTTCCCCAAGAAGCTGCGTGATACCCTCCCCAAACAGGACTTCACAATGACGAATCAACATCTCCGTCAACGTAGGAATCGCCCTGCTCTGATTCACTGACGGATTTGGCGACCAGAGTAAACTTGGACCGCAACACACGCCCAAATTACTGGCGCACATGAGATTGTGCTTTGATCGCCGTGCCACGTGGTGCAGAACGCAGATCAGATGCGACAGCAGCGTGTAATTCGCTTTCGGTAATCTATCTAAAATACTGAAACCAACGTTGTTCGTTAAACGCCATGGGAACACAAAGGGAAACTTCACGTTCGTAACAGAACCGTATCAATTTCCTCGCTTACTTTTTAATCGTTTGAACGGGATTTGGTGTGTCCAGGCTGTCCATCCAGAGAGGGAACAGATGGGAAGTTAGCAGAGGATCCGGCAGAGATCTCAGGAAATCTTTGAGCAGCGCGGCCACGGCTATGATCGGGGCATCCTCTAAGCAGCTGGGATCGCCAGTAGATTCGATTTGATCGCGTAGCTCGCGAACGATTCGAACGTTGGCCGATTTCCTGAAGATCCCTTGCGTGAATGGTCCCTTAGCGAACAATTGTTGAAGCATCACCAACACGGGCTTGGGTAATCCATTCTCATCGAGCCTGGACAAATTAACGCCGAACAAACTCGGGTTCAACGAAAGGGATCTCCTCAGTAACCCGGTGATCTTCGATTTGTTCTTCTTCACCGGCGACTTTGGTACCGGACGTAGTATGAAGTGGCACGTGTCGTGTCCACTTTTGTTGCAGTGCTCCAGATCGAAACCTTCCTCCGCGGACAGCGTGTGTCTTAGATTCGACAGTTTGACGGCGAAAGGCCTCTCGTGTCCTATCAGTGGATAGGGCGCTTCGTCGGCGGACGTTCTTGCCCACAACTGGAAAGGTCCTTGGAGGTCCAGGAGACGTGTAGCAAGATTCACGCAGGCCGCCGCTGTCATCTCGGATCCCACCATAATCGTCTTACACTACAAACACGGATGATGCGGATGTAGCGCGAAACATGAGCAACAAGATTGCGCTCGCATAGAATGATAATCGCGCGCAATAGACAGAGATGTAAAGAGACTACGTGTCGATAGATTATAGTTATAGTTATTCGAGATACGCGTTCGCCAGCTTCCGGCAAACGTTGAAGCCTCTCGCGTGCTCTCTAATGGAGGCGTCGAGAGCGGCGCGCGTATTTAAATGCGACGCGCCGGTCGATAATGAACGTCGTACAAAGGCCGGCAGATAGATAGAGGGTGTCCCTTTTTAGTTTAGAACCGATCCAATCCGGCGTCGTTGACGTCAGTGATATAAAAGGGACACCGTCTCAAAGAAGAATGCCTCCAGGAAGGTCAAGCGATCGAACGACGGTCTTCTTCTCTTAGCTTCGCCTCTTCGATGTGCGAAGAATGGACCGTGAAGGCGTGACCCGCGTCTATCCCTCTCTTTCTCTCTCGTTCGACCGTTGAATACGTGTACGCGACTGTATATATTGCGCGCAACGACGGAGAAGAGTATGCAGCACTTACGTATTCCGTGTTCGTGTCACTGTCGTGATACACGACTTGAATGTTCGTGTCCGGCGGCTCTTTCATACTCTCCTCTCGTACGAGTTCGGTCAAACGTCCCCACCAGAGGTCCCTCGCTGCAGCAGTCCTAAAAGAAAAGAACAAACCGCTTGTGTGATGGGTCGCGATAAAGCCGACACCTCGGCGTTTAATCGAACGATATATCTCTTTCCCTCGTGCCACCCTCGGCTCTCTCCTCTCTCGTTTGCGAGTTTATTGCGCCGGGTAAAAGAATTCTTGCGCCGGAGCCGCAGCGTCATTACGACTCCGTCCCGTGGCAGAAGCGTGTAGAGAAACGTGAAAGAGGACGCGAAGGTAATACGAGCGAACGAGATGCCGTGACGCGGCGCGGATGAAAAGCTTGGTGGTGCATCGACGGTCACGTACATGAAAGTCGCAACAACGTTCGTAGTGGGCCAGCCAAGGACGAAGCTCGTCTCCTGGGACTTGCTCGTTTCGGCCACGTCCTCTATGTGCCCGGCAGTTAGCCACAGCTCGCTCATTCTTACGGATTGTTTCAGCTTGAAGTTACCGCCGCTTCGCGCCTTTGCTATGAGCAACAGATCGGAGAAGAGGAAAAGGTGTCTGTCCTGGGACTGCACGCCCTGTACACAGGAAAATGAAATCACGTTAACACGGCGACAGATGGAGTATTTAACAATAACTTGTTAACTTTCTGATCCGCTCACCGTGGTGAACTGCACCGGTGTCTCCAAGAGGAAGGTCCTCGGCGGTGATTTCGGGGCCGGTGAGTTGTTGGACACGTTTAAAGATTTCTGCGACAACACTCTCGTCAGCCTTCCAGGATTGCCGCCGTTCCTCTTGCGAATCAGACTCTTCATTTTCTGAAACGAAAACAGATCGCGTTGCCGCCGTGATGAAACCAATCGCAAACGTTCATATTCCGCAGCAGCAGCAGCAGCAGCAGCAGCAGGGCAAAATCCCTCCGGCTATTTAACCGACGTTTACCAATTAACTTGTCGCCTTTTTTCTTGTGGCAACGAGCGACTATATTACACATATGTATTCGTTGCACGGAATCACGCGGGGAATCGATATTGGAAACGAAGGATATCGACGAGGGGTATCGGGCATCCTTGACAAGGGATTAGCATTAAATTATCGGTTGGGAGATGAGGCGCTCTATCCAGTGTTAACCGGTGTTAAAGGGTTGCAAAGTAATGACTAATTTTGATGCTCGGATCTAGGACATAAATTATTATCGTCCTCGCAGCAGGCGGCTAATAACCGGACGCCAACGTGCCAAGCCGCATTAACTTTCGGATGACTTAACAGCATTATTTCACCGGCTCTCTATCCACCGACAGTGAAACATCGTCTCTCTCTTCAGCGAGAAACTCGTTCGAAATGTTCGCCATGAAGGCCAGCGGTTCGCGTTCAACGAAATCACTGGAAAACACGGATACTGGCCGAGAACTATTGCGTGCCGGAACACGTTCAGTAGCAAAATCAAACGAGGCTCTATGACCTACGTACAACGATGCGGTTCCAGTCGAGAGAGATTCCGCTGCCTTTCCTCGTGACTTCCATTTTCGAGACACGGGGAGACGGACGAACAGTTACAGTCTGACAAATGGAGTTATGGTGGAGTCACCAAATATAGCGAGGAGACGCACGAAACACGAAATTACAAATGATTAACATACTTCGCTTTGACGATGAGAGTCGGATCCGTGTCCCTCGTCGTTTCTTCTTAATTCTTCTCTTACGAAATCAACGTTCCTCGCGTTTCTGTTTCCCCCCCACTCCCGATCTGTTGATCGTAACTTTCAGTCGTTTCGAACTGCGTGCGAATTCCGTGTTACTACTAGAGTGCTCGTTGCGTTCCATTGAATTATCTTATATTAATGAGTGTGGGAATCAAGGTATCGATGACTAGAGATGATTCCACGAACGATTCGTGGAAACGTGTTTTGTCATCGTTCCTCGCTCGAGAGCGTTGAGAAACGCGAGCACGCGTTCACCTATGCGACTAGCGGACGCGTGATCTCCACGATCCCTGCTCTTGACAATACTCTCTTACGCCCAGTATGCAGATTAGACCGCGGTACACGTGGGACGATGACACGCCGCGGCAAACAGCGTTGTCATTCGTGGACACGAATGAAAATCTGTATCAACGGTTCGTGTGTGTGTGTGTGTGTGTGTGTGTGTGTATTTTAATCATTGCGCAGAATCGAGTCGGGAACGAAAAAAGGAAGGAAGAACGAGGCAGGAGTTGAATCCAAACGAGATTGGTAATCTAAACGTTGAATCACGATCTCGGTAGTCGACGACTCGGACTTTAGATCATCCCCCGACGATTTATAATTTACGATATCGATAAACTGTTGAATACAATTTGTGAAGATAATTTGAAAAAAATCTGAAATCTCGGTAGAAAATTATTTTATCCACCAGGTATTATATCGCATTTTCTCACATCGTTTGCATCGTATGCAAATGTGCGAAAAATTCCGCGGTTCATTAGTCAACGACTGATTTTTCGACTACAAACAAAAGGATCGTTCGATTCGAGAAATGACTAATCCTAACGCATACGGTGGCTTTATGAATTCAAGTAAAAACACTTCATGACGATTAGATATTCACTGAAATACAAATTATAATTTCGAACGTGTAAAGAATGGAAATTTTAGATGACGAATACGAATTTAAGTTACTTCTACGACCGAGTTGAAAAATGCGACGCGTTTCCTGCTTAATCTCGCGATGCTGGTTTTTTTTTTTTTTTTTATGTGATACATCATCCATCACGCGTGCAAATGACATAGAAGATTTTGTCATGGTGGAGTGGCCTGTGAGATGCGTGGGAAACATCACGAGTGGCGAACGGGTGAGTGTTTTTCACGAGAGTGCTAGGAAAACTACCGTCAAGTGCTCGTGAGAATCGTTGAGCAACGTTCTCTTGATCTTTGTCCGTAATTGATACGTTTTTTAGACAGTTAGACTTGTTCCGCATTTATGGGAAATTTAGAAAGAAATATAAAACAAAAAACTACATGGAGTAAAAGAAATTACAAAATATCTAAACTCTTATTACGTATTATTTACATTTAGCAAGAGGAGCTTAAATCTCTGCTTAGGTTTCATCGTTGATAAGAATTCAAATTTGCATAAAAATTCGCAGCCCAATGACGCGCAATTGCAGTGACAAAATAAAAACGTGTCTTTATGTCACGAATGTATATAGTATAGAGAAACAAGTAAATACCGTGGTGAGGACATCTCGCTCGTGTAGCCGGAGGTTATCACCAGGAAAGAGTTCCTGAATACGATGAAGATCACCCTCGAGCTGTCCACGTTGAAGTACAGCGCCACTCCCGACGCTTCCGTTTCCGTTCTCCACTAGATTTCTCGCCTCCTGGCCCAGGTACCTCTCGTATTCGGCCAACCTCTGGACCTGCAACATTTAGAAAGCATTTCCTCGTTAGATTTCCGCGTGAAACGATTCTTCTTCGAATTCTAAATGTTATCAAAAATCTTGTGACTCTAAAAAGTCATCATATTTCGAATTCTATAACTATATTGGTTACCGTGATCCCAGAATTTATTCAATAAAAGTGTATAAATTCCAACAGACTAAACTAAAAAGGTATAAAAATATAAAGTATCCAAAAGATCGAGTCTTTGGACTGGTAACAAGGTTTGCGAAAGCTGGAAAAGGAAACCATTGAGAAACTGGGAGCGTGCTCGACGCGCTTAAAATTACCGATTACTAGCCGTAACGCGAGCAGAGTGTTGGCACGACAAAAGATCGACGCGGACTTTTCAATCGGAACGGTCCGGATAATTGTCGTCCGCGATACATCGAGGCGAGTTATGTAAATCCGCGGCGACTCACCGTTCAATCACGTCGTGCCGTTTCGTTCGAGCGAACTCCGCTCGTTCGAACAGAGGCTCTCCTGGCTCTCCCGCGGCCACGCGATCGGTTGATTCATTGCTTAATTGTTACGAGGCACGAGCTGTTCGAATTTCCGCTCCTGTTTACAATAACCACCCACGAGGATTGGCCGAGGTTCTAAACGGACAATTATAAAACTGACAATTTTCGTACATCTCCCTCCTCGAAAGTCTCTTTGGATCATCTTTATATTTAGTGGAACTTCGATGTTCGAAGATGTAAATGTCAAATGGCATCGTTTTAGCAGGCTAGTTTATTTCTCGTGAAGTATCAAGACAAATTATGTTTCCTCGATGTATTTTTAATTACAATGTTACGAGACATTTGTCGGAATTTTGAAGTCGAAATGTTGCATTTACAAGACCTTTTAAAATCTTCATCTTGATTGCTTTAAAAAAAAATAATGATAATTAGTTGTTACGACTTTGAGAACAACATTGAAAAGTTTCATTTCAACAGTCGATATTATTAATATACATCGCTCAACTAATTAACAATGCCATTTGGATCTTGAGAATCATAAACCTGTATTGATGGGAGAAATATTTATATCAAAGAATCTGAAAGGTATTCTAAAAGAAATGAAAAATTGATTGCACCATTAAAACAAATAATCTGTTTAAATAAAAGCGAAAGTTTTTTTGATGATAACATATCAGTGTAATCATGTTGTATTACTACAGAAAATCAGAAGCTTCTTTTCCTTTCTTTTTATTATATATTTGTACATCATTGTACCTATTGTACCTATTTACACGCTGATGAATGAAACCCTTTGGGTTGTATTAAACCTGGCATCATTTAACTTTCACGAGACTACAGAAATTAATAGTGTACAAACTATAACAGATGTACAAACAGCTGATATTAAAGCATTTCTCACGCCTTTCAACGGCCGAACAAATAAATTAACTATTCGAGAACATGCGAACGGGGGTGTAGACGTGAGACATCGACAGAAATATCACGGTGAATTGCTGCTCTCCCCAACTAGTCAAGGGTAAGTACGCCGACGTCTTTGCAATTAGTCTCATCCACACGGTGCTTCGAAATTTTCAATTAAAATACGACCACAGCGACACGGTACCACCCACACAGAACCGACTCTCGTAACGAAAGCGTATGTATCACTTTTACGTCGATCGCTACGTCGATCGAACCAGGAATCGGATTTGATATCGACGTACAAACGAGGTCTACTCAAAGCAGGTCAAGTCGCGGTTAATCCCAACCAGAGGGGTTTAACAGCTCAAATTTCACTACGCTGCCGATTATTCGATGATCGATCGTCAATGATTGGGCAATCACTCCGATGTTTATCATAAGCCAACGCTTGTATGGCGAGATTGTGAAATCGGTCAAGTTTACGTCACGATTCCAACGAACTATTGTTCGCTGGTATTAGAAAACTGTCTCCGGAATTATTTAACGTGATTACAATGTTCTAACTAACGTTGGAAGGAACGTTCTATCAACATTTTATATTCGCGAAAGTAGTTGGAATCACATAAAAACAGAATCCCCATAAAACGGATCAGATGATTTCGAAGAAAGTAAGTACCAGTGAGTATAGCAACTAGCTGATCACAGAATGAATTCTATCCAGAGTAGTGATTTTATGCACTTAATCGTAGTATGTAACATCTTGAAAAACACTTGTATGTCGATTGGCCACCTTTCTTCTCGAATTTTAGCGAAAGACTAGTATCACTCGGTCGTTTGTCAATCGTAAGAATTTAAAGTTAAAGTTTCGATTTAATTAAATTTAATTAAATATAATTAAATATAACTAAATATAATAATTTAATTAAATTTAATTAAATTTTCTCATCAATTCTAATACATAAAGTACAGAATAAGATAAAATAAATCCCGCAAACTTGGCACAAATTATCATCCACTACATCTATAACTCAGTAACGCAATATGAGCGTCAACTTGAATTGCGACAATTCTGCACCTCACTTGATTATTTCATAATACGATATTATCCACAAATACCTTAGACAGCAGAAATCTCTATAGACACCGATCCTTTACGGATGCTGTCATCACTCGATTAATTTGAAACCTCATCACAAACTACCGTACCAGTCCCAAACTCGCAATTACACACTCACGCGCTTCTTCGTACTCAATCTTTGCGTATTCAATCTTTGCTGCTCCAATCATCATTCGATCGCACGGCAAATTCTTCTCGCCGTTTGGTATACGTACGTTCGACGAATCGGACGCGTAACCCTCGTCCATGAACATGTCCACGTACTTGATGAACATCTCGATCGCGAAATACGAACGTTCGCGACGAGAGGAGAAGTGAGTACGCAGACGGCAGGAAAGGCGTGACGAGGACCGGTTACTCGCCTCCGAGCTGCCAAGAACGACTACGAGAAGAGCCGAGCGAGATTTCGCGCGCAACACACGTCGCCCCGTGATACATCTTTCGCGTGGAATGAATCATCGGGCCACCGGAAGTAACCGCTTCGACCTCCCGAAGGCTTCGATGGTTCGTGTGTCACTGTTTCTCTCACCTATCCGTCATCTCGCGCGCGAGAGAGACTCGGCGACTGTCTAGAACGCGTGACCAAATCTACACGCTGTTTCGCGATCACGTTTTTTTATCGAGATGGAAAGTTTCCGTGAGTGGGCCTAACCGTAGAGAGAGAAAGAGAGAGAGAGAGAGAGAGAGATATCTGTTTCCTTTAATGGAAGTCCTTCGCTTTCATCTGCTAATCGAATCATCTGCAGAGGAATATTTCTGAATTTAATGTGCCTACGTTTTTTTATGTATTCCTTTCTTGAATATTTAATATAAATTTCACAAGACTTAACTCGCTAATAATAGTGACGTTCACGCATTAATCACGTGACAAATCGCGCGACATCACTAACTGCAAGGCTACCTTCTCCTTGCTCGAGCGAAGACAAAATATCGCGATCGTATAAAGAACACTTTATCAAAAATTCTGTCTTTTCATCAAGGTTTTTTAACACAAAGTCATGTTTCTGAAAATGCAATTTAGAAAATGGAATCTCAGTAAAAGTAAACAATATTATAGAAAGCGGTATCCCTCGTATTTTACGTTACTCAACGATTTCACACGTTACCGAGTGAAATCTTTATTAAATAATACAATCGTCGAAGCTTTACAAGGGTACAGAGAACAAAATTTCGCTGAGAGAACAAGTTTTCTGTAAAAAATTCTACAAATAAAATAAGATGAATAAAAATTTTCCTCGAACATTTCTCCGCAATGTTGTAGCCAACGACGATGGAAAGAAAAAAAATCCCCGAAACCACACAAGTGCTACCAGTTATGTGAATATTTTCTTTTCTGCCGTTTAAAAATTCTTCTCAGGACTCGAACACTACCTACAATCAACACTATAACGGAATCCATTCTAATCATCGTTCATTTCCTTTATCCTCGTTTCGCGATAATTGCCGTGTGTTTCGGCGTGTGCTTTGCACGGTAGTCGGGAAAAATTTCTCTTTCACCGTATAATTTTCGCAGTTTTGTCGCTACTGGCATTCTTCGATGAGTATCGTCGACCGTGAGGCCGACGTTCGATATCCTCTCCCCCTCCCTTCTTCGCTCGTTTTCTTTCGTTCCGTTTCCCATCGTCATTGTTCCAACGACACACGTACTTTTACGCGGCATTCTTATCCCGGCACCGTTTCCGAGCCCGTTTTCGCACACTTTCACCTCGCGCCACGTCGATTATATTCCTAGAAATAGCTGGAAACACAGAACGCAGCGTTGTACGCTCGATCGACGATCGATAATCGTTATCGGGTCACGAGCTGGCCCACGTTTCACCGAACCCGCTCATACGTATTTTCTTCTATTTCCTCCACCAACGATAATACACGTACGCCAAAAGAAAAAACAAATGTACGAAAAATACGTAGAACCGCTCTTTCTCGTACTCGATATTCAGCGTGTAAGTCTTTCTCGTTGAAACACATCGACACACTCCAAGTTCCCGGAGACGTTTTTCTCACAGGTTTCTGTTGACCGAGTCGTTGAAACAACCTAATTGAATTTTTCTTTTTTCGACGTTCTGCGACAACGACTAATGCGCGCTGCAGAAAAAGAAAAGAACGAGAGAGGAACGCAGGGAAACACGTCTGAAACATGTTCAAATTCCAGAAGGCTGAATACCAATACCAGCAGCTTCCACGATGAAACATTTTACACTGCGGCCTTTCCTTTTTCAATACTAATCCCCCACATATCCGAGAATCCTTCGCGTCTCCCCGATGAAAAAGAGGAGGCTCGGGGAAACCAGCCGTCGCTCGAAATCCTCGGCGTCACGGTCCGTGCGATTCGTTTTGGGCACAAAGGGTTCCGTCCCCAATCGCGCCTCGAGATCAGCGAAATAAATACTCGGGAGGGCTGAGAGAGCTCGAGAGTGCTCTCTTCAGTTCAGAAGGGATTTATCCTAGATCGTCGTAGAAGAAAGGAGAGGCTATTCTCGCTATTCTGAACCTCGGAGGGATTCCTTCTCCAAGCAGGGTGGCTTCTCGAGGGGTGGCTGCTGTCCTGACCACGCACAAGAGGCTGCTTGTTAATGCGACTCGACGAGCTTGACGATGTTCTCGCATATTAATCAACCGGCACAAAGGAGCGACGTGTCCTGGAGACTCGCGAGAACGAAGAAAGCGACGCGTGAAAGAGGAGAGGAAGACAAAAAAAAAAAAAGAAAAAAAAAGAAAAGAGTCGGGAAGAGGGAAGGATGAATTCGTTCCGCAGAGGATTTCGGTGGTGGATGGCCGATAATCCCGGACACGACCGGTTAAATTACTGCTAATTAGCATAGCGAGCGTCCACCGAGAAGTACGCGTAGTACTTTTCTATTCGAGAGAGGAGCCGTGCGCGCTCGTAAATCGAGCTTTCTGGCTCCGGGCGTAGAAATCCGATTCCACGTATTAACTGCCGACGCCTTTGCACAATCGGCGATCGACGCGTTCATTATACGTTCGTCGCGAGGCCGTTGCTTTTACCTTTAAAAGAAAGAAAGGTTCGGGCTAACCCAACCTAAAGAAACGAAATTATTATTAATGAAAAGTCAAATTGGTCAATAGCGGTTCTTGCATTTTAGAGAAAATTACGCAGATAATATGGAAAAATTTGTAAACTATCTGTATACATTTACAAAATCTACTAAACATCTTTACAATAGAATATGTAATGTTTTAATATATAAATTTAATATATAATATATAATCATTTCAATAATATTTGGTGTGTCTTTTGAATTATATCATCAAAAATATGAATTTTTGAATAAAAATTCACAGGTTGGTCTTACTTTTTGTTAGCCCTTGAGTTTTATTATCCATAAGTTTATGCAGCTCAAGAAGATGGTATTAAAAAGATATAAAAATATAAATATTTGTACGAGATTCTACATTTTTCAATTTATGGAGTTGATTAATGAGTAACTTTTGAACAGCTCAGACGTGAGCTGTAATATAATACGTAGTTATGAGCGAGATAACGGGGGAGAAAAATTGCTACAATTTTACGAAATAGCTAGAATTATAAAGGATGAAAGAACATGCGGTACTGACATAATGCAAATTCTAGACAATTATTGACAGTAAAAAGGAAATTACAGACATGAAAAATGAACTCTGGTCGGCGAACGTTCTTTGCTGCTCTATAAAACGTTCATTCTGATGAAAAATTCTGGACTGCGTGCATATAGACTATACAAATTCTATTATAATTCAAACGAGGTATATTTTTCACATCGCCTCGAGACTGCAGACTTTCGTACGAATTTGAATTTTCGCGAACGAGACTCAAGAAATCCAAATGTACGTTTGAACGCATATTTTGCGTATTCTCGCATTCTTTCGAATTCCGAAAAAAAAAAAACAGTAAAAACCCTTCTGGAATAAAACTAACCAGATGCCACTACGTCCGCAGCTACCGAACGACAATGCGAGAGCAACGCGGCGAAAATAACTCATACATAAAACATGCAACACCACCGTAGAGACCACGAGAACCGCGTGAAACCGCGGAGGTAGAATCCTCCTAACCGTTTCACCAGCGATTCTTCTCGAGTGTCGAAACGCAGTGGAACCTTGTTGTTGCTTTTGTGTCGCGCCGTGCAAAGAGGAGAGAAAAAGCGCTCGGGGGGAGGTTAGGCTGGCGGCGGCGGTTAATTTGTCGGGCCGGTCGGCACGATAATTTGCCCGTCGGGGCGATCAATCATTTAATTAGTCAGCGAGAACGTGCCCGCGGCTGGAAATTGTTCGAACGCGGTGAATGGAAGAGAAAGGTCGCTGGGACCTGCGGCGACGGGCCTTTTTGCCTCGGCTCCTCCGCCGATACGTCCGCGAGTGCATACATCAACTGCCGATGCTTGGGGAATACGCACGGCGATATGGTATATAGAATCCGTGGCACCATCCATCTGCACGACCGTGCTTTGAACCTATCTACCGTTAGACCAACCTCCAATCGACGTCCGACCGATGTTCGAGCTATTTTTCTCCACGAACCGAGGACTTCAGTTTAGGCCTGTACGTTGTATCTCGAAGCAAGCGGTGACACCGCGCTCGATCGACCAACTCCGGCTGACCTCTCGAGGTTCTGATTAACGCGACGTTAAGAGTCGCGGGATAAGAATCGAGAGGCTGGCTGGCTAACGGAGAATCGCGAGAATTTCAACGTCTGTAACTAAGCCTAAACAGATTCGATTGTTATCGCGTTTTCTTCGGCGAGGCAACGAGTTTCTTTGGTTAATAGGGATAATCTGTTCCACGCTGTATCCCCTAGCTTTCTTGTCTTCTCTCTTTCGAGAGGCGTTCTGCGAACTGGTGACCTCGTTACAGCGTTATTTATCGTCGCGATCTTATCCGCGGTCTTCTCGTTTTTTCTTCTCTTGCTTGGAAAATACGCGCAACGAAAGGACGCCAAGTGTTAGATGGAGGCAAGATTGCACAAAGACGAAAGAGATACTTCAAATTGACAAGTTGACAAGTGTCGATCAATGATACGTCTGCTGATAAAATCGAACATGATTTGGAATTTTAAAGATCGTGAAAATCGTTCGTCGAGCTTGACGAACTTCATGGACTTTACTTAATATTTTTGTGACGATTACTTTGAACTACAGTTACCGAAAAATAATCATCGTGCTATCGCAACTCTCGAGACTTTTGGACATTAACCCTTTCGACACTAACAATAGCGACTATATTCCATAAAGAATTCGCATTAATTCACAACTTGAACTGAGCAGAGCGTATTATCTTTAAATTGTACAATTTGGCATAGCTCTCTATTACTATAAAACGCATTAAAGTATGATTTCTTCCCAGCGATGGTAAAATTTGACTGGTTATGCTCCTTAACCGATAACAAGTGACGTTGTAGTTGTCAGCGTTCACTGACAGTGTATCAAACATCCAAACGTAGTGGCGAAAGATGAACGATTCAAGATACATCAGGGACCATTTCCAAGAATATTTCAACAAGCTCGGAATTATTCACACTCGAAGCGATTCGAAATGTCACAGATCACACAGCAAGGCGCGTCTATTCCAACTGAGTCCGCGTTTCTTTCAATCTCTAGCACAATACCTCGGCGCGTTGCGTTAGAAAACGCTGGGCAACGGCGATCGATCGAAGAGGATCGAGCATTCTCGACACGGCACAATTTTTGTATCGGTTGCGGCAATCGGCGAGTGGTGGAAGCCGAGGCTCGAGCTGAGAAGTCCGGAGTTAACTCTTTCCATCCCAGCATCCCGGAGCGTGCATTGCGAGCGCGGACGGGCGCAGCACACGCGTTCAACGACAAATTGCTATGGGCTGACGCAACGTCTAGAACACCTGTCTCGAGGAGTTACAAAATCCGCTTCCTGTGACGGTGATTTACACACGAGCCGGCTACGGCTAGATTTACATGCGAGGCAATCGATATCAACAGAAACAAATCTCTCTTTTCCCCCCCTTTTCCGATCTCGCTAGGTCAATTAATAAAAAGGCCTCTACGCGACTCCGAGTGGAATGAGTTTCTTGGTGTATCTCTCTCTCCTCTCGTTCTTTTCTTTCCTCCTCATGCCGCAAGTTTCTCGGCTTGCCGATCGCGGCGGTTCGTTTATATAACGTAATGGGCATTAATAACACGGCATCGAGGTCAAATCCACGCGGAATGCATAACGCGCGTACGAATGTCGAGGAATGCAACGCGCATTACGTACGATATATAGACGTGCATAAGTGCGGCCACGTACAAGAGGCACGTTGCAAGAAATGCGGGGATATACGTCGACTACCGAAGGGATTACGAAACACCATGGACAATTATTCCGCCGCGAGTGCCAGCTGGACCGCAAGTCCACGGGATATGCAGTATAACGCGAAAATAAAAGCTGAAGATCCTCATCGATCGATTCCATCTTCCGTCCGAGTTGTTGCGTTAATCCTGCCGTGGTTCTTGTATTTTTATGCCCGTATCTCGTTTTTGATATCTGAACAAGATCGTGATTTTCCCGCATTTTCTTCTTTCTTGTCGTCGATGCACTTTAAAGATGAATGCTGTTGTTAGAATGAGATCTTGACTTGGAATGTATACTCTCGCTACAGGATCTTGGGACACTTTTTGTTTATATAATACAGTCTTTAAATTGTATATATATGTATAAAAATATACGAATTTTTCAAAAACGCTCAACAGAAATTTGATTCTTTAAATTCTTGATTTTTGTTATTGCATTGTTTCTTTAAACGTCTTTAAACTTTACCTCTATATTGTTTGCCATCGTATGTTAGCATAAAATTTCATAAGTGAAATATGTATTGTACGAATAGCATTGAACTTAGACAGGTGTACTATATTTGTTTCGGAACTTACTACAGTAAAATGTCTGTACGTAAGGCTTTAACAATAATTATAATATACAACAAGTCTTAACCAATTGTATTATAATATATACATATATATATATGCAATTTAAAAACTGTATTTTATAAACAAAAAATGTCCCAACATCCTGTAGCGAGAGTATACATTTCAATTCAAGATCTCATTCTAACAACAGAATTCATCTTTACAGTGCATCGACGACAAGAAAGAAAAAATTGGAGGAAATTCATGATCTTCTTCAGATATCAAAAACGAGATAACAGGTACGGGCATAAAAATACAAGAACCACGGCAGGATTAACCTGTTATCTCGTTTTTGATATCTGAAGAAGATCATGAATTTCCCCCATTTTCTTCTTTCTTGTTGTCGATGCACACTTTAAAGATGAATGCTGTTGTTAGAATGAGATCTTGAATTGGAATGTATACTCTCGCTACAGGATCTTGGGATACTTTTTTGTTTATATAATACAGTTTTTAAATTGTATATATATGTATATTATAGTACAATTGATTAAGACTTGTTGTACATTATAATTATTGTGGAAGCTTTACGTACAGACATTTTACTGTAGTAAGTTCTGAAACAAATATAGTACAAGATTATTGTCTAAGTTTAATACTATTCGTACAATACATATTTCACTTATGAAATTTTTATGCTAACAATATAGATGGCAAACAATATAGAGGTAAAGTTTAAAGACGTTTAAAGAAACAATGCAATAACAAAAATCAAGAATCTTTAAAGAATCAAATTTGTGTTGAGTGTTTTTGAAAGATTCGTGTATTCTTGTTATACGAGCAAGGATCATAATGCTAATTAGCAAGTTGAAAGTATTTTCACATTTAAAAAGAAAAAAAAAAAAAGAAATGGAAAGGAAGAGAAATCATCTGCAAATATTCAAGGATTTCGTCAAGCGTGTCACCATAAAGTTCGCGTGCACCTAACGCAAATACTCCCGAGGGTGTGCACCGTCGATTTCTTCGAAAGAAAGTTGGACCGTAGCCGTGTGGCGTGCACGGTGAACCTGTTCCTCCGGTCACCGATCCATTGAAACGAGTCTAACGGACGAAGGAACACGGCGATATACACGCCGACTACCGAGAGCTGGATTACGAAACCTTCGGCTATCCGCGAGCGACGATAATTCCTCGTCGAAGCCACGACACGCTCCTCTGCCCACATTCGCCTTTCGCCATTCGCGTGTGACGCTTCGCGGGAACAGAAGAATCTTCTCTGAAAGGGTTCAACGACGTTGCTGAAAGCGATTGTTCGACGATCCTCTCGTCCATTCTACCCGATCCGCGGGTTTTCTCAACACGTTCGTGAAACGTGTACAGTTCCTCCGTACAGTTCGAAGAGTTCCGTAGTACAGAAATACTGATAGAGGTGTGCGAGAACTCGAAAATATCGGGATTCTCGAAAGAATCGAGATTTGGGAAGGGATTGGCAACGAGCTTAACAGTTATGAATAATATCGCAAATCTAGAACCATCATTCGAGCAATTTCTTCCGTTATATCTTTTGGTTTAATAATCTCACGTATCATTTTGCACATGCGACAAATTTTATATCGATTCAGTTTCTTTTCTAGTACATGTACTTATGTTTGGATGCATATGCTTCAAATGGCGCGATAAACCAGTAGCAGATAGATAGATAATTTTATTTTTTCGGCTTCACAACCATGAAAGTGGATTTGGTTTGCACTTCTTTTTTTTTTAATTCTCTCTGTTTCTCTCACTCTCGCTCGTCACTCTTCATATCTGTTATATACTCTACCTACGCTATACTTTTGTGCCACTTAACAATTTAACACTAACCTATACTTTTATGCTATACTTAACAATTTAACCTCGATTGTATTGTCTGACTTCTCTTTCGCTTATCCTAGATTGCCCTTTTATTTTCTACCTTATTGCTCTAATGATAAACCAGTAGTATTTGCATACTTAATTTCAAATTCGTGGTGACAACTCCGCCTTTCGTGCCATCTTTTTCTTGAAAATGTTCCCAAACCGAGCTCCTCTTTACCTTCTTCCTTCGCACGATATCTTCTGCACTACTTCCTGCTACCACAACTTCACTCTCACCATCACTCGACATTGTTTTTAAAGATTTTCAATCTTTATTAAATTCACACAGATTTTGAAATATACGTCTGAACTTCCCGAGTTTCTCCGCGATACTGATTAACGGCGTACATAATATCCAAGTATTAAGCACGCAGTCGCACGTTAGTTTACATCAGGTCACACGATTCTCAGAATCCGTGTTTCCGATCATTTCACTGGCAGAAGAAATTGAACTGTGTATTTACAAATTTTGTAGGCCAAAGGTTATACAGCATTGCACAGTAGTTCGAGAAACGGTTCTCGAAATTTTCGGGAATCTCGACTTTTTCGGGAAACCCGATTCCTTCGGGAATCTCGAAATTTTCGGGAGCTCATGCACACCTAAAAAATACGCGTCTGGAACTTGTAATGACATATGATGATATACTAAAAAAGTTATAAAAGAAGACGTCGAGAATTTTTTGTTTCAAAATTATAATATTTTCACAGTTTCAAGTATATTTAAGTAACACAAAGTTTCAAGTATATTTAAGTAAAACAAAATGGGCAAAACAAATATAATAATTTTATTAATTCTCAATAATTTCTATCCAGTGATGTCATACCGACGAGTTGAAAAAGAAAGCGACGAGTTATTGTATACGGTTTGGTCACTCGTTACGGTCCGCAATCAGCTGGCAGCGCGAGTGGTTAAAGAAAAGAAAAATGTACTTGCCCTCCCTGGAAAGTTGAACTGAAGTCACAAGTATTTTTCTCCGATTTACGTTAATTTAGTTGGAACTTGCTCGCAAGTTTATTAATTATTGAATTTTATGACACAAGTAGATGATCAATATTCAATTGTCAAAAAGCAAACAATTTATTTTTATGAATTCATGCAGCCCAAGAAGATGGTATTGAAAGAATGCAAAAATATATAAATCTTTCTGAAATTTATGAAGTTGATTAACAATTCACAGGTGATAATTGCTATAATTCTATAAAATAGCTAAAATTATAAAAGATAAAAGAATATATAGTGCTGATGTAACGCGATTCTAAATAATGGTAAAAACGCGTTAAAAGAAGAAAAAAAATTTCTCCAACATTAAGACAATATTTCCAATTTTCAGTACTCCTTGACGTATTAAGAAAATATTCTATAACATTTTGATTTATATTAATTTAATTGCAATTTGCACGCGGAGCAAATCATCCCTTTTCTCTTTAATTAACACGAATCTTCTCGTACATTTCTCTGGGAAGTATCATTTCCAAATCAATCACAACGTCTCAAATACTCAAAAACATTAACGCCACGACTATATTTGTATTTGCTCAAGACAGTCGCTGTTTCTTTCGAAATTCCAACACGCTCCGAACTTGTCAGCCACGGTATATTACTCGGATCGATTTATTACAGCCTTCGAGCGGAAGGCCTCCGCCGACCGGCGAGATATTTCGTCGGCTTCGTCAAATATTTCGTGGTGTATTGCCACGAAAAATTCTCCGAGTAGCAGCGCGTAGGCGGAAGAGAGAGAAAGATCTGGGTTGTCGCCCGGGAGGAACAAATGATCGAGACCGAAGGACGATTTATTTATCTCCTGGCTAATCTGGATAAAAGACCTCGATGAATAAATTCCACTTTTACAAAAATACCGAACGCAACCTGTGTCCCGGGTAGAAGAGTCAAATATTTACAAGGATGGATCGCGTAAGAGGTCGCGGAATGAAGCGATTCCCCGCGATGGAGGCCGGTGGTCGCGTAAAAATTCATCGGTGCACGATGCTCATTCATTAAGCGCACGCGATGGTGGCAGCTGCGTGTACGGATGCAGTTCGCGGCGTATAATAGGAGATAATGCTTGGAGCGGCGGAGCGAAGGCAGGAGCCAAGCCTTGGCTTAGATTCCACCTTTGTCGCGTACGCTAACTCGCGGCCAGTGGCGTAGGGTGGCTCTTGAGTCGGTCTTTCGCTCTCTTCCTCCCCCTCTGCCTTTCTCTCGAATCTTGTTTTATACGGTACTTTCTCCTCGCAGCGGGATTGTGACACGTAATTGCATACTTTCGTCGGCGTCGGGTTATGATGAAAGTTCCAACCAGAAAATCAGCGGTCTTCTCTCCTCTCTCTCTTCTCGCCGTTTGTAACGAGGATTCAATTGTACAGTTGCCGACTATTACAAAGGAAGAAAAGAGAGAGAGAGAGAGAGAATGAAATTGAACGAAAATTCCGATGGACGAAGCTACCACCACCAACAACAACGTGAAAACGATTGGAGACGATTTCCAAGCTAGAGAGAAACCGTGAAACGAGACTCGTGACTACTACGCCTCTGCGTTCGCAAGTACACACCTTTACTATTTAGCGGCACTTCGTAATAACCATCGGCGAAGGTATTCCAAAGGAATTCCATTCCGTTCACCTCGATGACGGAATTCCGATAGCCTCGCCGGAGAGGCGAACCCTCCGTCGTCTCTCGAAGAAGTTCCGTGCCTATGGGTGCCTCTCTCTGCTCGTCGATTTCTCGCGCGATTCAGCAACAAACGTTCAACCATGTCGTACCGGCCTCTGGCTAACAATATAATCGGCCACTCTGCGAGCGTTCGTCAAGCCCGCGAGGAGAGGCTTCTTTCGGATCGACAGAACCGACAGAGAGCTGGACACGTCCGAGCCGAGTCGAACGATTTCACTTCGACTTCCAATTCCAACTAGAGAAACCCGGCGCGCGTTACAATTTGTTGGACGATGCAAGATCGATCGTGAAGCAACGTCTACCAACGTAGAAAGAGAGAGAGAGAGAGAAAGATCCGTGCTTTAATCCCCCTGACAGACAAGGGACTCGTGTTAGACGCGCAACGCGCGGCTATACCGTTAGCCATTAGGCCAGAAGACAGCGCTGGAAAGTCGTTTATGTGCGCGATACTACCACGCACGGGAGGCTGGCACGCGTGCGTGCGTGCGTACGTTTCTTCCAGTCGCGTTCAATCCAGGTGTGCGCGCGTTTGTGTAGCCGATTTTTCGACCTCGAACGAACGAAAGTCGGCGCGCGTCGCCATCACACAGGGCACCGCGCGCAGGTTGTAGGTTAACGGGTTGAAGGCTCGTACGTTAACGGCGTAACAACGATAACAACATTGTCACGGGGACACGAAGCGTCGCGTGCTTTCTCTTCAAGCCGTTCTGGATACCGAGTCGAATTATCGATGGTCTGACAACACACGGAGACAATACGACTGTCGTGGGCATCGACTCGCGGCGAACGTTCTGGTAAAAGTTTGACGTTCACGCGTGAGCTTTTCTAGGACTGCTTTTTATTTGACTTTTTGTTATTTATTCGATTTATTAGTTGTTACTGTTGGTTTATATAGTTTTATTACTCGTTCAATTTTTGTCGTTCGTAAACGCACGCTCGGGAACTCGAGCGGCACGTTTTATTTTTAACATTTTCAGTATTTATCGCAGACTTTTTAACCGCGCGTGTGTTTTATAATATAATTGTAGAAAGGTGGAGAAACTCGCGTAGGATAGTTTACGATCGAGGCACTCAAGGCTATAACACTACAGTGTATCGTGTATCTGCCTGAATGTTAGGAATGGTACATAATTTTCAGAGTACGAGAATATCAATATAAATGCGGATTTGACCGTGAAAAAACTTATTGTTAGTATTGAAAGAGAGAACGGCCATTCTACAGAGTGCAAAATAACGTGAACGACGTAGAATAGTGTAACGTATAAACATTTGTACCAATTAAAATATATTAACAAAACCTGTCGTACAAAACATAATTGTTATTAATATATTGCATATTACAGATTAATTTTTCTAGCTCTGATACAAATACATAATTATTATTACTACTATTAGTTACTTTTTCCAGCTCTGAAACTTTCGACCATGTACAATACATGTACAATAAAGCCTTTTTTATCCGACATAACGTTTATTTTACAGATATTTTAATATCCACCGAGAATCCATCGAAATCGTAAAGATATCGTAGAAGAAAAAAGATAGGCAACGAGGAGGATGCGCTCGAAGCTCCAAAAAAAAAAAAAAAAAAAAAAAAAAAAAAGAAAGAACGCGAGCTAACGATAGCGAGAAAGGGGGAATCGAAAAGTCGTGTCGTCGACCACGGAGAATCGGTGCCGATGAAAGGAAGGAATTTGGTGAATGGGAGTGCCACGACTCGTTTTTCCACTACAATGGCACTGCCGCGAGAGATAGAGATAGAGATAGAGATAGCACACGCGCGCGAGAGAGAGAAACAAACTCACTGCACGCGGTAATCGTGCACCGGAAATTTCTAGAGATCACAGAGATCGCGATATCGCCAAGGTGATCGAGGTGGATCTGTCATTGATATCGATGATCCAACAGAAACTTGGAGACGAGACCGAGACGTGGTAAATCGTCCCTTTCGACGACGTGGAATGGCTTTGACGCGTCGGGAGACGCGACCGGTAATTGCGCTCTTCCTGGCAGATGTCCGAGCGCGCCGCCCACGATCGCTCGCACGCGTGGAAATTCACGCGTGTCCTTGAATCGAGTTATCTCACGCCGTGAGAACCGGCGGTGGTCGTTGGCCCGCGCCGATTTGAAAAAAACCGGCCAAAAATAATCGTAATCGTGTCGCGTAATTGATTCGTAACCTCAACCGGCGAGGAGGTGGTGGTGTGGAGCGACCGATCATCCGCAACAAGGGAATAACAACTTCTCCGTATCTTCGCGCGAATAGCTCTGTTTACGAATTCCTGTCAATCGCGGCAAGTCGCACAGTAAAAACGACGTTTAATCGAACGGGGCCCACTGTTTCGGCACCATCGGCATCGCCGCTTTTCACGGATGAAAAATCGTGCAATTAACGCGACGTCAGGGGCGAGAATCGGCGAGGACGAGCGAAAAAAAGAAAGGGTCGGGGGAAAGAAAGAAGAAAGAACGCGGCAGGCGAGATTGGTCGGAGTAAAGTCAGAAGTTTCACGGTGCAGATCTGCGATAGCGAACGACGACAGGGACAGGAGAGGAGGGAAAGGTGGGTGTCCTTGAAACATGGTAGTTAACCACCACCAGCATCGACCACGGGGGACCATTACCATCAGCGTGGATCCTGTCCGAGAGGGAGAGAGAGAGAGAGAGAGAGAGAGAGAGAGAGCTTCGAGCGTGGACCGAGGTGCGTGTGCACGCGCCCCTGTCCACCAGAGCAGAATCAAAAACCTATGCAACCGAATTAGGTTTGCTGCCTTTCCAGATTTTCTCACTCATTCACGACACGAACTATCGAGTTTCGCTCGCGGTTTCAGTTGGAGAAATTCATTCACTCGGGAGAAGACCCGACTACTGGGTAAGCGTGAACACCCTCTTGAGTTTCCTCGTGTGTTCTCCTTACAAGTGGGAAACGATTAGAGCTTCGAGTTCGAGCCTCTCGACGATAACGAGAAAAGAAGAACAGGGACGAAAGAGCGACACTTTTGGAGCATCGATTGTCGCGAGAAAAAAAAAAAAAACTACGAAGGTCAATGGCTCGTGCGTGAGACAAGAGCAGCTGAAACTGTGAGATTCCAAAACGATCCGATAAATCTTTCTCATTCTCACTCTCACTCTCTCGTTTTAGTTCCTGTCCCGAGCTACTAGCGTGTAACACGGGAAGATTAATAAATAACGGGGGAGTTAAAGAATAAAGTGAATAAAAAATCTAGACGATGGACCGGGAGTCTCGATAGAATCGTTCCTGTAAAAATAGATCGCGAAGCGAGTCCGGTTGGTGTACGGTCGCGGCACCACCTTCTTTTTGCTCCCGTTCGAGACTCGTAAATCGACTGTTAGCCCGCGGCAGGTAGCAACGACGCAATATATAATTATAGTATAACGTACGATTTAATTCTCGTTCGGAGTTCGCGCAAATTATTCGCGCGTGCAACGCGAGAGCAGAACGGAGCCATTCAAAAACCAGTCCCTATACGGTCGGCAGCCGCGCGAAATTGGACCGAAATTTCTCTCTGTTTCTTTTCCTTTGAAACGCAACAACAACAACAACAACGAAGGGGCGCTTTATGCAAATCTTGCTCGCCAACACGTTCAGGGGCCCAGGGTAGCCAAGGTCGTATTTTAACGAAAATATCGTCGATACTTTCCTGAGTACACACAGGTACGGTGTAAAATTGCGCGTAAGCAGCAGAGCTGCCCTTCGAATCGAACAGCTTCTTTCCTCGGCAGAGTCCTCTGATGACCGAGATAACGAAGATCGAATGGCCGACCTCCAGCACGCGGTAAAAAAAGAGCCTGGTATTCGAACCGTGGTTTTCGTCGAGCGACCGCGGCGAAAGAACGAACGCGGTTAGAGAAGAGACGCGGAAATTCCTGCGTTCCTCTTCCTATTTCAAGAAACGAGCACCGCTTCTGACTACTCTTGGCGTCGCGTCCGCTTTGAAGACCGCCAAGACCCTTACCAGGAAATGCACACACGAAGTAAAAGAGAAAGAGAGAGAGAGAGAGAGAGAGATCAACCACTATCTCTGGCAGGTTCGCCTCTCTATCCACTCTGTTTTCTCTTGTTTCTTTATTCCTTCGATTCCTTTTCTTCTTCGTCTTCTTCTTCTCCTCCGCCGCCGCCGTCGCCTTCTTCTTCTCTTTACTCGAGAGAAACTCTTCCTGCTTCCAGTTCAAGCGGCTCCGAGAACCATTCCTCGCCCGTCACGAATAGAGGCAACGGTCCCGATAAACGAAACTGCTTCGGTCGCGATCCCTCGCGTGGAAATTAGCGGCAGGGAGCCGAGCGACCGCAACGACCGACGCGACGTTCGCTAATCCGATCGAGTTTCGCGATCGTCGTTAACCTGCTCGCTGCTAGGATCGTGTCGCGATACTCCGATGGCTGCTCGAGCACCAAGGTCTAGCAGTTTCCGCGTCTCGTCTTGGAAATTCACGTTTCGCCGAGTAAACGATAACTGTACCCTGATTGTAGACTCTGATGATTTATACGAGCGAAACCGTAATTCGCGTTGGGCACATCTCGCGTCTTTCTTTGCTCTATTTCCCAACCACCGCGAGATGGACTCAAATAGAGCAGCAGCTTGTTAGAAAGGTATTTCTGTTTTGAAGAAACCGAGAAATTCGAAGTGCGTTTCGTGAGGTACTTGAAAACGGATCGTCGAATGTCTAAATGTGAATTCGACAAGGTAACGTTGTTACAGTTTTCGAAAAAAAGAAAAAATGAATTGCAAAGAATGACTGCTATAATTTATTATTATAGCAAATGAATCAATCTTAATTCTAGCAAGATTTGAAAGATCAAGAGGGCGCAAACGTGAATTCAGTTACGATAGAAAGATATTTTTTAAATACGGATATGTTTGTAATTAGAAAATATTAAATTCGAGTATATTTAAGATATAAGTAACAATAAATGAATTTTGTAAAATACCTTGAGATGAAAGATAATATATTTTGCATAATTTTTATTCGAAAAAGAATTACCTCTGTGTATATAAATATATATATATATATATATATAAAATACATGCATATGAAATAATTTTCTATAATTATTATTTATACCTTCCCTCTATTTATTCTAGAGTGAACTTGGAATAATAAATCATGCCACACTCTACAGTCTTTTACCTATCTCTGATTGTAATTATCCGACAATTTTTTACCATAAAATCTTGAAAAAAAAAAAAAAAATGGCACCTCCGAAAGAAAACCAAATAAGGATGAGGAACGGGACGTGAAACGCGAATCTAACGAAATTCTCCGGGTTTTAACGCTTCGTATATTTTCATTGACGAATATGTTGTGAAACTTGGTCATGGATTCTCGCATTAGGGGACGTTTTACGACGTGTTCGCGCGCGGCAGCTGCATAACGCGCTAAGAGAAACACGCGACTGTGAAGACAACCTACGGAGAGAATCGCGGCACACCGAATGACTGGCGCCTTTAACGAGCATACTTTTGACATCCTTAAGAGGGATCCTATAAAGCGTGCGAAGGGTCGTGACAACGACCTTGTTGACGTCCGACCGAGGAGAATGGCCCTTAGTCATCGTAGGAATGTCGACTAAACGCCGTACACGACCGGCGATGCACTTCCTCTATCTGCCAGAAGTTAAACGAAACGACGCGTTTCACTCGAGTATCGAATATTCTTAATGGAAGCGGCGTCCCTTCGAATAATGGAATCGAGCTCCCAGAAGATTGCTCTCCAAACGCAATGTTGTCTTATTGCGAATTAGTATTGTCCCGAATTTTGTCGATAAATCGTTGAAGTTGTTATTAATAAGCATTAATTTACTACGTAAGCATATACTTCAATTAGAAGTCTAACCAATTCTATTTGTGACAAGATGGATGTACAGATATGTCGTTGAATAAATCGACTTTGAAAGGGAACACACGATGCCAAGTTTTTAATCCTTTACGTCGAATGAGAGATAGTTGGGAAAAGAATTGCTCAACTGCAGAGAGATGTATATTGGATAATTTTTAAAATATCGAATTAATGAGATAACAATATCTACAATTAGGATATGTCACAATCAACTCTTCTCCTTACCTTTTTTCCACCGCATTGTATCTTTCCTTCCGTGTAATACCTTGTTTAGAAAAAGCGCGAAACACGCACAAGATTGAAAATTGTATTGAATCAAATATTTAGAAACTAAATATACTTGAACAAAATTATTGAAATATAATAATATCTATATCGGAGGAGAGTAGCAAGAGTGAGATACGTATATGTATGTATCTCTACATTTAATCAAGCACAAGTTAAACACGATCAATCTATTACGAAACTATCCATTTTAATTTCCATGTTTCGCACAACAACGAAAATTTAAAACCACACAGGTCCAAGATCTTCCAATTTTGAAGCATACTTACCACCGATTAATTAATTTACTACTTGTCGAGAAGAAAATACTTGCAAAGCTCGGCGATAACAACGTGAGACAAAACGGTAACGCGCAAGACACGCAGGTGGAAGGCGGCGGATTTCTGGAAAACGCGCGACAAGAAGACAGCCGGCAGACCGTCAGCGAGAATTGCAGTCAGCATACGGTCAATGCACCAGCCCAGTTTTCAAAATAACTTCAAACGTGCCTATCAGCCTGTCTTGGTTCCACGGTGCACGGCCTCTCCTTCCTTCCCGTCGTTTCACCGAATCGAGAATATCCCTCTCGGACATTCGCAGACTGTCTCTTGACCAGGCGCCAAATCGCCCACTTTATATTTGCACGCCGACACGGGAATATGCGCCGGCCGTTTCTATAATCGTGCGTCGTCTACCGACTGAATCGCTTATAAATAAACCATCGGGACACGGTCGTAATTGGAAGAAATTTCTCGGTAATGCGTGTACGCGGCTATCTACCTTGTCCAGCCTCCTCCAGCTGACGTTGCAACAACTTCCTAGAAGGGTACCAACGATTTTCAAAAACTCCGACTCGCGCGAACACATCGCAGAGCACGTAAATTTCTAGAACATGACGCCGAGTGATCTTCGATGCAACGATTTCAACGGTTCGAGTAAATCGGCGCCGCTCAAGCAAAATTTAAAGTACAATTCTACGAAAATCAATAGTAGGTTCACCAGTTAAAAACAAATTGTTCGTTCAACTGCACGCGCGCGTCGTCAAGAATCGAGACGAGTCTCGGCCACGACCAACACGATCGCTGCTTCGAAGATCGACTGACAGCCGTGGTTGAGTTACCGGTGATTATCTGGTTTTCGGTGACACTCTGGTGGTCGTTGTGGAAAGTAAAGCCACCCCTAAGCCACTACCGTTTACACTCGGATTTCCTTTCGTTCTTTATCTAGGTGACGTAGAAGTCCTCGGGATGCCGCCAGTTTATCTAGCCTCCTCGGCTTTCAGAACGTTCGAACAACGTTGTTGACAGTTCGCGGTAGTGATAGGAATGCAATCGTACGAACGCGCATAATATTCGAAACAACTCCATTCCGCGCTTCCAACACGTTCCACTTTCGACCGATAGATAAAGATCTAGGGAATTTTACGATCCACTAAATGTGAACACGTTGAATATTTCATGTACTTTTGTACGCACTCTTGCAACATTGAATTTTCTATGAAAGCGTCGAGTGAGTTTTTCTACTCATTTTTTTATAAATGAACACAAGTTTGCAGAAACGTCCAGCGATATTTCTGTTTCCTAAAGCTTGTTCCGTTCTTTGATGCCAACCATATATTTTTTTCTATATATTTTCGAATATTTCATACATTGATTTAAATTTTGTAAATGTGGATACAAAAATGTGGACTTTTTTCTATCCGTCTAACACGATTATTTAACATATAACATTAGTGTAGCTGCAAAACGTCTAAGATGATATGTGCTTTGAATATTTCATATATTTTTGTGTATTTTGTACATTTAATTCGTGTAATATAATTATCTTCCACAAATGAAAAATCTATCATTATCATCGCTACTTTTTAGAATTTCTTTTCAAGTGTTTCCGCATTTATTTTGAATATTTCATATATTTTTGCATGTTTCATATACTTGTACAAGTCTAGCGATTTTTTTCTATCCGTACAACATTAAATCACTTCGCGAAATTTTCATACACGATATCTCTAACAATATTTCTTAAGTAATGAAAATTTATATATCGTCAATCTAACATTTTATCCGAGGGACGATAAAACAGCCGTGGCAATTTCATGGTTAAGTGGAATATTGCATCTATCGAGAATTTTATGTCACGTACCATAATCGATCGTTCACTTGTGTTTTTCGCTATCGGCGTCTCAATGCCATCGATCATCCTACTGTATTACCTTTCGATAAACAGAATAGACCTTTATTATTTTCGCTGAAAAATTCCATGATTCCATGAATTTTCTCCCTGAAATAGAAACACGACCGTGTATTGTAAAATATTTATTATACGTTATATCTCGTGGTTTTCAATCATTGGACTGTGAAAAGTTTATTAGTATGCCACCATTTTTGTACTAAATCGAGTTGGTTAGCTCAAAAAAAGTACAACGTTTTCTGTGTTGATCGTTCGTTTTTTCTTTGTTATTAAAAATTAATCTCACGTAATTGAATTAATTATATTTAATGTCAGTTTAATTAATGATTGTTTTCATTTCTATAAATATTGATTTTCGACAATTTTTGAACTCTCTACTCAAGTGTCCTGTAAAAACTGTTCGACGAGAGGAGGACACTGCTTCAGATACTAAAATGGCAATAAAATAATAGCAGTGCCAGAATAATGGATTATCTGACAATTATTTGTTGCCTATTCCGGATTTCGTTTATGACCACTGTACCATTTTGTTGAGAACAAATTTCAGTTGCTTTGCGATGAATGACTTTTATGATTCAAGACTCCAGACTTTTCAACAGTTTTGAACAATCTGTCGTAATCGTTAGGACGCCCCCGAATCTAACTATCAAAACTTTGGAAGCATACTGAGGACTGATAAATCAAAGTTTGGCTTCGTCCAAACTTAACAGGACGTTTCAAAATTTCGGACAGTATCGTGCTCTTTGGCGTGTAACAAACAAACAAATAAATATAAACTAACAACAATAATATAACAGGTCGATCGACAAATTAGCCACGTATATTTGTCCAATATCGGATGATTTTTCTCTCGTTTGTTAAATCAACGGATCAATGTAATTTACTCGTCGAATTCGCGCGTCTTGTTAAAAATCCTGCCGAAAGAAATATTACACACGGCGGAACAGACGGAGATTCAACAAATTTCCCGAAGGTATGCAGAAAACCAGAAACCGGTGATATTATATTTAGCTGAAAGAAGCGGCTAATAACTCGAATACACCACACACGCGTACGTGGTCGTGTGGGCTCTCACCAAAGATCCGAAGATATGTTTAGCGCGCGCGACCTGAGGAATATTCTTCGCGAAACGCAGCGAAAAATGGCCGCGCGAAACGTTACATTTTTCACGGGGGTGCTCTCCTCTGCCAGACGTCTCGCGAGCCAGGGTGGCGACCATAATTTCGCCACCTGTCGTCGGTGCTCTTCGCGCCGGTCGTGTCATTTTTCGCGTGGCCGAGGGGGGGTTGCGCCCTCTTCCTTCTTTTCTTTTTCAATTTCGAAACCGGATACCCTGGATACCGTCGAGGCACCGGGGAAAAGGCGGATCGGAACGGCGCCAAAATAGAAATGCATCGGGGTGAGCGCTACAAGTGGGACGAACACGAGGGATGGAGGTGGAGGAGGAGGTGGAACCGACGAAGAGATGCATCGAAATAACCGGACGACTGGAATAAGTCCAAGAAGAAGGAGACTGTCGTTGCACGCGCCGGCAAAGAGCAAAACAATGCACGTCATTCACGAGTCTCTCTTTCTCTCTCTCTCTCTCTCCTTCTCATCGAAACTTTCAACAACGAAGATGAATTGATTGATGAAAATCGCTTGGAGCTTCTTTTTTTCTCTCGTCAGAATCTGTTGGGACTTTTACGACAACGAAGAAAAAAGAAGAGGTGCAGGAGGTGCTCGCGAGGACAAAAGCGGTCGTTGGTTTCACGCTCTGCTGGAAGACGAACCAGAGGAAACGCGTCCTCGTCTCCGTTGACGAGGGGCCGTGTCGAGTATCTTCTGCGCGCTCGTTATCGCGAGGTACGACCGAGAGATACACGCTGCACGGGACTGTACGGTAGGCGGCGCGGTCGCGCGGAGGAATTCGAAAGAACAATTTCGATAAACGCGGTAATGGGACGGGGCTACGTTTAGGAGTCGAAAGTCCGCGTGGAATTTCAATCGCGTTACGACATTTCCGCCGCCGTTGGCCACCGTTGCACGCGAGGGAAATCCCTCGACAGAGACACTGGTTCGCGAGCCGTGCGATCAGATGGAAATTCCAGACTCACCAGCTCCAACTCCAGCTTGCGCACGTCGTAGTATCCCTTGTAGTACTTGAACCACATCACTTCTCACTTCTCACCTCGTCGAGCATGGTAACCATATACACGGTATATAGAGAAACGAGGAGAGAAATTCTTCGAGGATGCAACAAGAATCCACACAGGGCGAAGCTTTCCGCGTTTATATTGCACAAACGGTCAACAAGTACGCACAAACACACGCCAGTGTCTCGTCACTTTATCGATGCGGCCGTGGAGAAGAGCACTTCCGGCGTGTCAGCGCGCGATCCCGTCCCGGCGTAGCATCGGCCGATCGAATGAAGGAGCGTTCCTTGTTCGAGGTTGGTGTGGCTGACGGTATATATCGAGGCGGCAAAGTTGGCGAAAGATAAATACACGAAGTGGACCGAAACACAGGCTGGGGATCGACACGCGTGCGGGAAAAATGGAGGAAAGAGGCGCGGCGTGATACGATGCACTCGAGGACCTTTGAGAAACTGTTCGCCTCTCGGGGCATAGCCAACTCGGGGGCCAAGTATAGACGAGGGCTGCTGTCGGTGTACGAACGCGCGCGAGTGTGTATGTGTGTTTTGTGTGTGTGTACGACGGGCCTGCCGCGTACGCACACCGAGCCACTAAAATTAATTAGCCGTTTCATCAACGGGACTCCCTGGCGTTCGATCCTTTTTTTCTTTTTTCCAGCCACGTGGGATTTCGCGCGACTTCTTGCGACGGCCTCCTGCTCGCTGCACCGTGAACACGGCACAAAGCGTTACTCTGTGAAAACCAAGCCGGCCTTGCCTCGTCGCAATTTTTACGATAAATCCTCGTTAGCGTGTCTCGTAACGAGATCGTCAGAGGCACACGCGAGCGAACAGCTCCTACGACCACGCGAATCAATATTCCTCCGTCTATTTTTTTTTTTTTCCTCTAGAGAAGAAATTTGGAAGATTTGGATGTTTTGTTTGGATGTTTCGTGCGTTCCAAGGGTATCTCGAGGAAAAATGCGGGTCTGTTAAGACTCGTTAGCTTATCTACGCGGCCTACATCGCGCGGAGGCTAATCAGGTGCCGGGCCGGTCAACCGTGATCGTTCGGTAATCGATTCCTAACGAGTGACAAACGAGTTTCTAATTGGAGCGAACTGTGTCAGGGCGAGCTGGATTCCGCTAATTTTTCAGCGGGGCGTTGCGCGAAATTTTTGTGCTCCGCGGCTTTTAATGTCAACTGTACCACCGGTCGTTTCAATGAGCCTCGAAAGAGCGCAATTACGCCTACCTGCTGTCAGATAGGGAACTCGCTTTGCATTCTGTTTTGTCATAATCGAATTCACTGGGGATTTGCATGCTGTCTTTGCGTGAGATTATCGGACGTTCGAAATTGCCCGAACCAATTCCCTTTGGAAATTTAATTATTTCCAGCGAGTTACGAATCGAGGGAAATTTTTAATACGGTTATAAAAAATCAACGGAGAATATTTTATACATTCATATTCGTTGATTAATTCGTGCGAATGTTAATTTTGTATGATAAATTATCATTAATTAATTTATATGAATTTATCTGAATATTAACTCTGTATTTTATTTGAATACTGATTTCTTTCAATTTAATTGTATACAGAATAACGTATGTTTATCATCTATTGTAGTAGATTGTTGATGGAATGGTTAAAAAAAAAATATACTTTATAAAATACCCAAAATGCAAACTATAATTTATATTTCTAAAATAATACTAAATATTCAAAAATTGCGCCCTTCATCTATTATTAATTTTAATATTTCCTAAAATACTTAATAATTTAATTCTAATAATTTTAATAATAGAATAATTACTAGGTCGTGGCAAATGAAATGATCGAGAATTTCTATTACTATTCAATTTGCATTTTACTTGAATATAATATTAATCAAATTATGATTCATTATATTCAATACGTTTTGACTATTGTGATATAAACTTGTAATTATAACTGTAATGATAGTTCTGATATTACGATCAGTATTCAGTGCATTGAAACAAAGTTAAACATTTTCCAAAGAATATATTTAAATTCAACAGCCATAATCGAGAAATTATCAATTACGTTACATTTGATTCTGCTCTATGCTTTGATAACTTTACACGATTGTAAAATCAACTATTTCGATATATACGCAACAACCTAACATTGAAAGATAGCACACGAAACAAAATCATTGCTAAATAATCAAATCATTTCGTTATAAAATAATTGCATCAACTCGAGGATAATGTCACGAATTATCCTCCGTGAGATACGATCCCTGTTCATCTTTGTTCTCTGATCTCTTGAATACGAAAGAATAAACGAAACCGAAAGAGAAATAAACTGCGAGTCAGTGCAGTGACGTTCGGTGAAGAGTTACTTCATGCCAAAGAGCCAGAGATCTCTTACGGAGGCGATTCGATAAAACGAGTGCACTGAATCTCTCTCTCTCTCTCTCTCTCTCAATGTCCCTGCGGTACGGTGCAAAGTTCTTGCAGAAAGAGAGGCTGCCGTTTTATATATAGCCGGTTGCGAGAGAGCTCGAACGCACGAATAAAAGTATTATCTGGTGGCGCGCATAACGATAACGTTTATCTCTTGCGCGCTCGCCTATGAAATGCCATTGATTCGGTTAATTAGAGAGGAAGATTCCGTTCAAGCGACCGCGTCCCATTTCGATTGGATATGTGGCGCGACAGGATTTTCAAACTCAGCCGGTTCCTTGACCAGACGCGGCCAGTATTCCAATAAATTGGCGAAACTATCGTTTTCAACGAAGCCACCGATTGCGCCCTTATCTTTCGAGGAGGAGCGATATCGCAACTTTCCGAACGCGGATTCTCTATTTACGCTACTCTAATCCGCTGTAAATCATTTGGAACAGCGTTTCTAATTCTATTTTAGTGTCTCAGTTAATTAGGAAGTTGGCTAGATTCGATTTGCGTGTTCGTAACTGTTTGGAAGTTGTGAAATGCAGCTGCAAGATTTCTAGGTTTAATATCTGATGTGAAAAGTGTTGGTGTTTGTTATAGCTAGGAGAAGTGATCTACCGTTGAAAATTTTTGATAAAGCGTATCATCGATTGTCCATTCTTTGTAAAAGATTTTGCAAGTCGGAGATAGTTCTGTTCAAACAAGTAGATTTAAACAATTTGTTCGGATGTTCATAAGACAGAGGAAAATGTTCAATTACTATGGAGAGTAATTAAAAAGAACAAATTACCAGATAAATTCAAGGACAATCACGTATTGAGAGCAATTATTAGGCTGGCACGTGTGTGAAATGCATCGGTGACGTATAAATTGAATTGAACGAGCCAATGTTATCGGCGACCACATTCAGAAACGACGAGAAATTTGTTGTAAAATCAAAGAAATTCAAATATAATCGAATGACCTTGTGCCCGATGGCAATCGACCGTGACGAGGGCGTGCACACGTTGTGGTAAAACGTGTGTTTCGTGTGTATTTTACCAGTTGATTCACGGTCGATTAAAACGGCCAGCAGCCGGTCCGGGCCCGTTCTTTAAGCGGGCGAATTAAACGCGTGAAAAAGCTAGCTAATCACGACGATCCAACGACATTTATCAATCACAGGGCGGTTAGCAGAGGGGCAATATTAATCTCCGCGCGGACGCGCAATTATCCGGATAATTGCGAGTCCAGCGAATGATTGCTATGTCGAAACGCGTGATGTTGCAGTTTTCGATGCATCCTACGTTGCCACCGATTTATCTTGGAATCGCAGCCAGTTATTCGCGGCCAATTATCCCGTTCGTATGATCAGCGGTTTTGGCCACACTCGCGTCTACCATTGAAACATATTCCGATTGACCTATTCGTTCCCTCCGTTTTCTTTTTCCTTTGTTCTAAAATACAAATCGAGCATTTACTACTCGAAATCTGTTACAGGGCCTGGGCATTTCCTACCTCAGACTTAGGGTATTAACTCATTGAAAAGCAAACGTCATTACAGTTGTAATTTATATTCACAAATGACATTCACAAGATTGAATTTGTAAAATTGTCGAATTGCAGGTCGAATAACGATGAAATTTCCTTCTAGGTTAGTAATTTTCTTTCCTTCCGATCTTCGTTAATTATTGAATAAATGAATAAAATTTATGTGAATCGATACAAATTGATTTGTATAAATTGAAGAACTGCAAATGAAATGTCGTATCAAACAATACAGTGTCAATCTTCAATGAGTTAAATTGAAGATTTACAAGCTACATTTTCCATTAATCGGTAATATTTATTTCACATAAACTGAAATGACGCTAAATTATATAAGAAACTCTACCACTTGCACTTATAGAATTTTGAAAACGACGAAAATCAAGTATGTGGACATTACATCACCAATGTAACGTTTGTGTCTAACGATAAATGTAAAATAATATAAATCAACATTAATTATTCCACCCTTTGAGCTCAAAAGGCTTCGAATATAAAATACTCTGCAATTGCAAAACACCAATCACCTTAAAATTAGAACAATGTAAATAAGACCGATCAAACAGCAGTTGGAGATAAAGTACCAGAGGTGAGTGGTCAAATTTACAATTTTTCACACAAAACAGTGTATAAATTTAGAAACCCAAATGATTTCTCGCGAAATGTGTAAATAAAAGGCTTGACTTATCGTATTGTAAAGCTTCTCCATATCTTTTTACCTTAATATCGCCGAACGTCTCGGAAATTTTGCATTGATGCGAAATCGACCGAACAATCCCAGCCCAGTTTCCCCGCTTTCGCCTGATCGAGAGGCCCTTGTTGAATTATCGTACCGCGTCCCGCTGAAATATACGCTCGTAAATTCGCAGGCGTCTTATTCATGCGCATCGTTAACCGCGAGATCGTAATTACGCAAACACAATTTCTATAGATAGGGTGTACGCAGACAGACAGACAGGGGGAGGTGGGAGAGAAAGAGAGAGAGAGAGAGAGAGAGAGAGAGAGAGAGAGAGAGAGAAAGAGAGAGAGAATCAGTGGTATCATCTGCCGCGTGACCAGGCGACTTCTGATTTATGAACGGCTCGGCCTCACGCAGTTTTCAAGATTGTATCTATTTTGAACGCTTCGAATTACATTTTTCCCGGCGGCTGGTGATTGGCTTCTCGCGCGCTCCTACACGCACCAGCCCCGCAATGCTCTTCACCCTCTCGCGCGCGCGTAATCTCGCGTTTCAACGGGGCCCGCGGTGCCAGGCGTCGGAATTAATTTCAATCGATCGTATCTCGGCCGCGCCAATATCGTGAAATTTATGAGGACCGGTCTTCTCTTGCTCTCTCTCTTTACTGTTCGCAGACCGGCTCGGAAACGCGTGTGCGTGCGCTTTTCTTGAAAAGAGACTCGAAGGGCAGATCGTTGAAAAGCATGTTGAGGAAGATATGCTGCGACGAATGTAAGTAGCAAAACAGGGTGGTTCTCCGAGTTGAGAAGCTTCGAACAGACTTGCGGAAAGAAAAAAAAATGCATAGAATGCATATAATGTACACATAGGAATGTGTTTATATACATACGTTTCATAGAAATGTAAGGATTTGAATGAAGGAATATTGCGTGAACTTGCGGTTCAACGGGGAGAGATGTAAAAAATGAAAAATAAAAAAAAAAGATTTCTATGCTAGAATTATTTGAACGAAAAAGAATTATTATACAGGTAGTAATGAAATGGACAACAAAGAAACGTGCAGAGATAAATCAATATACTCGTATGGCTGTTGAATTGTAACAATCGCAACTGAATATGCAATATTAATTTATCATTTCTTTTGTTTTTTTAACAAAAACGAGTACAAGTTATATTTTTGACCCAAAATTTGATCGAGTATTACTTTCGTAATCGTAGGTATGCATTATAATAAATATGCTTTAATACGTTACTTAAAATATATTTTAATAAGTTACATACTTATTAAAGTATAATAAATATACTTTAATAAGTTACTCACTTGTTAAAGTATGGTAAATATACTTTAATAAGTTACTTAAAATATACTTTAATAAGTTACTCACTTATTGGAGTATAATAAATATACTTTAATAAGTTACTCACGTATTAAAATATAATAAATATACTTTAATAAGTTACTCATTTATTAAAGTATGATAAATATATTTTAATAAGTTACTTAAAATATACTTTAATAAATTACTCACTTATTGAAGTATAATAAATATACTTTAATAAGTTACTCACGTATTAAAATATAATAAATATACTTTAATAAGTTACTCACTTATTAAAGTATG
>NW_025110095.1:67378-83246 GCF_011392965.1 Frieseomelitta varia | reverse complement strand
AAATATACTTTAATAAGTTACTTAAAATATACTTTAATAAGTTACTCACTTATTGAAGTATAATAAATATACTTTAATAAGTTACTCACGTATTAAAATATAATAAATATACTTTAATAAGTTACTTAAAATATACTTTAATAAGTTACTCACTTATTGAAGTATAATAAATATACTTTAATAAGTTACTCACGTATTAAAATATAATAAATATACTTTAATAAGTTACTCACTTATTAAAGTATGATAAATATACTTTAATAAGTTACTTAAAATATACTTTAATAGGTTACTTACTTATATTTATTATACTTTAATAAGTTACAAGGACAACAAACTAGTTTGTCATCAAACGATCGATTATTTCCGATTGTCACTCATTATTTCAAATAAAATTTGCCGAATCCTACCGCTGTAATATATCTATGATTTCCTAAGTTAACCGCCGAGTAATGGCGACGTCGCGGCCAACTCGGGTTTCAATTTAAATCAATGCCGTCTCGAAAAATCAATCATCGTCCGCTCCGTTGCTGACCGATATATCGCGGCGAAATTTATGAACCGCGTTCCCATTAATCAATACTATCGGGTCGCGTTCGTAAAAATCGCAGATTCATTTCTGCTGAAAGGGGGTTCGCGCGCATAATTGCATGAGGGGGGCAAAGGAAGAAAAGAAAGAAAGAAAGAAAGAAAGAAAGAGAGAGTGTGCGTGAGAGAGAGAGAGAGAGAGAGAGAGAGAGAGAGAGAGAAAAGACTGGGCACAATTTCGATTTTCATACCACTGAGATGAGGAAGGGGACGAAGAACACGACGTCCACCGGTGCGCGGTGGTCGAACTCGCGAGATACCGGGACGATCATCTCCGCACGTCCGACGATTCCTGATTTATGAGCCGAGCAACGTGCACACTTTTCAAAACTTTATCTCCACGCGAAGCGTTGGGGTGGTGCAACGCTAGTTTCTCGCGTGTCCGTGCAATTGCCCGGCACTGGCAATTATCGCGATGTCTGTGAGGAACATCGATCGGTCGTACATGTCGCTTTGGAATCTTTCGACGTCTCCCTTGCGTCCCTTCCAACGGAGAGAATCTTTCTTCCATCTTTCCTCCAATTGTTTGCAAGGTTCGTAGGAATATTAAATGACAGTACGGGCTGATGAAGGGCAAAAATTTTTGGGCGGAAATTTCACTTGGACTTTTAGGCATTTCTATGCGTTTAAAACGTCAGAGGGTTGGTCAATTTAAATAGAAATACACTATTCTGGACATTTCGTGTCTTTTTTTCATGTTATATGCATCATGCTGTATGCATTTTCAAACTTTCCAAGAATCTGCAGTCTAGTTGTTAGACTGATGTATGTGAGATTTAAAAGATACCAAATAATTGTATATAATATCCAAGTTCAGCGCTTAATATTTGGTACGTGTAAAATTTTCTAGTTCTATTTTTTTTTTTTTTTTTTTTTTTAGTTTTTTTCAAAGGCATGGATTTGAAAAATCCACTAATCAATGGACCAAATGATTAGTGGAATATGTTAGGCATAAAATTTCCGACGGAGTTATTAAAATTAAAAAAATCTTTATAATACAATTGAGTACACGAGCTTTTGCTTGTACAATTTAATAAAATCATTTAAACCTCCAAAGATACACTGTTTTACTAATTATAAATTGATCATTTTGATAGTTCTACTATTAAACTTAGCGATTCTTGTAACACCTTATGAATTCAATTTAAAAGTTCAGTGCAAAAATCTAAAGTTAACCTCTATAATCAATAATTCTGTATCAAAGACTGAGTGATTATTTCATCACAAAGCAATTAACGTAAAAAACTGAAACAGCTTTATTATAAAACAGCTGAAACACAAAATTGGTAACAATTAGTAAACAGTCGTTAAACTACTAGTTTCACTAGTGAAATCTTTTTAGCGTACGTTAATGTAATTTCCAGCATCGCGTCGCGGGCTGCAGATCTTCAAATTAAATTCGCAAAGATAGTAAAGCAGGCGCTAACGCTTTGAGCGTGAAACAAATTCAACAATACCCAGACGCTAATTAACAAGCCTGTACGCACTTTCTCCGGGCGGACGCGAAAATTTCTCCGCTCGATGAGGCCACCGCTCGAACGCGAAATTCACATAGCCTAGACTCGCATCGCGGACTAATTGCGCGTATAAATACCTGGCCCGTTAACGCTCGATTCCAGGCGTATGTTGTCCGCGAATTGTCTCGGTAACGAGCCACGACCGAACGTATGAGCATCTGCTTTTAGCTTAATGCTCCATTAAGGGAGCACGGCGGAGGCAGGCGGCGAAAGCCAGGATTTGCAAATAGGCCGTAAGCGGTAAACTGGCCGCTTTATCGCTTTATCTTGCAATCTAGCTCGTGGAAAAACCAGTCGTTCCGTGTTTAATTTCTTTATATTCCCTTTCTCTCTCTCTTTTTCTCTTTAAATAGCTACTTTGAATGTTACGACACAGAGACACGTTTCTCTTTTTTTTTTCTAACGTCATGTGTCTAAACAGAGGAATGTGATATTCTTGAATTACTAGATCTTGCTAATGTAAGTATTAACCCTTCGAGTAATCGGCAGCAAAGTGACACTACTAACTCACACCGATACTTCACTAATAGCGGTTCAAGCTCGAGACATCCGCCAATACTGTACGATTGTTCGAGCTCTAGATGTTACTATAGTATAATGTAATAGATTTCGAGCTCTAGACGTTACAGTAATACAATGTAATAGATTTTCGTTGTATGTATACAAAAAAATAACAGACTGGTAAAAAAATTATATGTATTGCGAAGTGTTGCATTCATTACATATAATTTTTTTGGATTTCTGTTGAGTGGGCATTACAAACACATTTCTTTCGCATGAATCGCACACAGGCGAGTATCTGCTATTACTTCCTATACAGAAACAGCACCTAGCACGCTTATTGTAATAAAAGAATGATTGTATTTCACTAACTATACAAATACTGCGTGTACGATACGAGTCTGGGAGATGTGTACTGCTTCTCTCTTCATGAAAGACTGACTGACTGTTGCTACGTGACTTTTTGCAGCCAGCCAAGGACCCTTTTTCCTAGACTTGGCTTTATTTCCACCCTTACCGAGAATACCAGGATATCTGGAAATTCTCGGCAAGGTCGAGCTGTGGTGGGGACGGTGCCATTTTTCGCCTCACACAAATATATAGCTTCTCACTGTGTGCGTAATCGTTTTCAAAAACGACACGGTACGACGAGTCACCAGTGACTCCGGCATGGTATTCGCAGGGTTAATTGAGAGGTTCGGAGGAAAGCTGGTGTACAAGTAACGAAAGTTTTTAATTTGACACGAACGTAGGTAAAGTATGATGAAAGTCGAATTAAAGAAAGTTTTTTTTCTGCCTCTGAATATCAAAAGATGCGCTGGTAAGTCGTGTATGTTTATTTGATACGAATGTAGATAAAGTATCACGAGGCTAGACATTACGTGTTTTTAGGTTTTACTAACAGGTTCAGAAAAAGAATAATATACAAGTAATGAAATCATTAACCTGTGAACGAAGATCAAATATTATAGAAGGGTATATATTCTAGTTGGGTAACAATATTTGAATGCTATTCATTATATGTACTGACACATTATTAGCTGTAGAAATTACTTCAGTGTCTTTACATTAAATTTTAAAACGATAATAATAATATACAAAATAATAATAATATGATGCAGTAATATATAACACAATACAAATATATAAACGACCTTAATTGTCAATATGAAAATCTTTCAATAATAATTTAGATGTGTCTTTCCCATCAATCGTGATCCAAAGAAAAACAACTTGAAAAAGAGCTAATAAATAAATAGATTTTAAAGCTAGATTAAAAAAAATATATACATATCTAGAAAAGGCACTGAATTAATTTCTAGACCTGATATTCTATTATCTCCAAGTGTAACTTCGTAGAAAGGAATGCAGTTAGTCGTGCCACTTTACGACCGAACCCCTCAATTAAACGTTAATTGAATAATTGAACTAACAAACCAAAAAACTCCAGAATCATTCACCTATTGTGTCCTCAGCTCTATCATCCTACGCTCCATTCTTTGGAGAATCCAACAGCAATCAAGAATCCTCTCTCTCTCTCTCTCTCTAGTCGTTCAAGTGATTAGAGGAAAGCCAGCCAGCTCGCATGACGTAGCAACGCGATGCACCATACACACACCGTGAATTTGCAACGACCCAACCGTTATTTCTCCCTGATTTCCTCTGCTATTTTCCGTTCGTTGCAACTTGCTCGCGTTGTTACATCTTTCGTGGCACGTTACTCACCGTTGGCTGCATCCGCGCACGTCAGAGGAAACTTTAACCAGTCACTTACCTACAACAGAGAAGAAGAAAAACAATGGTTAATTGATAGTTGAAGCAGAGAGACATTGCGTTACGATGCGAATTCCTTTGTGCTGCGTATTATTGCTGCTGCGCCCACGGTAAAAAATGGAAAGAAAATATTGCGGCTCGGTTCTTGTTGTTTCTGAAGCTTTACGGCGAGTTTGATATAATGTTTGTTCTTCTAGAAGAACGTTTACCGAGGAAGATAAACGAAGGAACAGAGTTCAACGAGCGTGGATAAATTTCTGAGTGAAAATCAATTGACTCGACGAGAATTCATTTCACTAACGGAGTAAATTTTTCAGTTTAAAAAAAAAATGTAGAAAGTTTAAGAAAGTTTGAAAAAACAAAGTTTCAGTTTAAGAAAAACACGGAATTTTTTATAGCAAACGTGCTGCGGAATGTGCTTCTCTATAAAGTTAGTCGATCGAGTCCAACACGGAAACATCCATGAAATTTAATTTTTACAGCACGCGCTGCTGAATTTAATTTACTCGATGAAAGTTAATCAATTGGATAAGAATTTTTTAATTACGAAACAGAATGTTATTTAAAAAAAAAAAAAAATACATAAAACATGAAATTTAATTTACACATACTACTCACTTTACTTCTCAATAAGAATTAATCGATTGAATAATCATTTTAATTGTGAATCAGAATATAATTGTTTAGAGAAATGGAACACGAAGGTCTATAAAATTTAATTTTCACACCGCTGTTGATTTTTCCAATAAAAATCAGTCAAGTGAAACACTCCTCATCCACGAAATAGATTTTTATTCCAAAAGGGAACAGCCGTCGAAGCACGGTCTGTAAAGTTTAATTTTCGCGCCACGTGCTACCGAGTCTGAAGAAAACTCAGTCGAGTGCAGAGGAATTCTTTATGGAACGTGGAACAACGTTCTACCTGCTCCATTACAAACCAAACAAAAATCACCGCATCATCATCATCATCATTATCATCATCATCATCATCATCGTGCAACGCAATTATTTCGAATTTCAATGAACAACGCTCGTATCGTATCTCACGTTCCTGCAGGATATAAAACACAGCGAACGGTGAAACGATAAGATCTGCATCTAAGGTAATCACCTTAACTGTTCCGAACGTGATGCACATCTTCGCTGGCGCCGCGTGGTCGTGCTCGCCGCGCACACCATGAAAAAAAGGACACACACTCGGCGACGAGAGGAGTGACAAAGTGTTACGAACAGCGTGGCGAGATAATTTCAAACGAACCAAGAAACGAAACAAACAAGAAAAAGAGAGAAAAAAAAAAAAAGAAAAACAGAAACGAGAGTGAGAAATAAATGTGAAACGCGCACTCGAAGATTTATCAGGCAGTTATCGCGACGCGAGTCGGAATCGCACTGAGTTTTAGACGCATCGGTTACGTGACATCTGGGTTCGAAGACTCGAGGCATTAAGAGGGTAGGGATGCTCGGTTGGTTTCCGATTGGACGGTTCGACAGGAAGGTCGTGACGGTTCCCTCGGCTCGGTTCTCAACTTTGAACCCCCCAAAAGACGCGGCTATTTTCGTCGGCCAAGGGTAGCCACCGCCTATGGCGAAGGACCGGCACGGGATTCGAAAATAGACACATCGTGAGAAACACGGCGGAGGGACACGTCCTCCGCGCCCTTCCGCTCATCATCGACGAATTTTTCCAACAACTCTTTCGGAAAATGTACGTGCACAAGTACCACGGAGTGTTTCGTAACCCTGTACGCGATGCTTCGAGACTTATTTCGGGGGTGTGAGAAAGGTTATTGGTGCCCAAGAACCACAAACACAGGTAGAATCTATTATAACAGAAGCGTTGGATGGGAATAGACATTGTGAGAAACACGGCCTTAACCCTTTGACTTATGACTTGGGAATGATTTCACGCGTTCGTCACAGTAAATCTTTCCAAGCCTCTCTCAGAGAATACGTTTACAAATATACAGAATGCTTCGTAATTAGTATACGATGTTTTAATGTTAGCATAAAGCGATTATTAACCCTGGGTTCGGCGATTCTTGTCCCATTTAGACGAACACATTTCGTGAGACGAATAGTTTATTAATTCTTTCCGCTATTAATGATTTTCTGCTCGTGAGTTCACGTTCAGATAAGCGGATCCAATTAGCAAGAAGTTATTTAACAGGATTGAAATTAAAATAGACTAAAACAGACTACTAGTCTTATCTAAACAATGACTACGTCGTTGATACAGCGTGTCATCAAAATATTCGTACCCCTCTAATTGCCTTCGAACAACGTTTCACAATATACAAAATTCCAAAATTCCTTTCAACGATGAATACCGAAATACCGAGCGTTAATTAGCATTCTCGCAAATGTACAAATTTGGGGAGACACTATCGTTCAAATCGTTCGAATTTGGCGAATTTTCAACAGGACAGTAACTCAAGTAAAATTTCTTTCGTAAAAGAACAAACATCGCTCAGATGTTGCAAAATGCCTCGAAAAGAAAATCTCCCCAGAACCGACAACAGCGACCTTCCCTCGGGTAACACGTATTAATAGTGATGATGATGTTAGCCGAGCATCAACCACTCTGACTCGAGGTGGCCTCCCACGCTCGAACCGTTTGATCGCGGGGAACAAATGTGAGAACACGCGAGACCGAGACTCTTTCCCGTGTCTTCTAATATTATACAAGCGTTTATTACACGGCCGTGCGCAGCGCGCGGAAATTGCTGGATCTCCGAGCGAATAATTACGAATTTACGCGCAGTGGTAAAATGGACGTCCGCCCCGATCGAACGCGAGACGCTCGAATCATTTTTCTCGTTCGCTCTCGCCGGCCGATATAACGGCATGCACGTTAATCCGCGAATCACCGTTAAATGCGTGCTTACGCTTGTACGATCGGCGTAATTAGCGGCGTGCCGATTCTTTGGGTCAATCACGTGCCGATGCATGCAAATGCGTTAATGGCCGCGCATCGTTAACATCCGTCTCGGTTCGAGGGAGCCTCGATACAAGTGCTTCGAGGATAGATACAGACATCTACCCTGGCAAAAAAAAATATTTGATATCGAGCCATTAAGAGCGAACGTATGTATTAACGTTGCGTGTCGAATTGCAATTTTTTCCTTTTTCTCTTCTTTTTTTTTTTTTTTAATCAATTTAGATACACTGTCGAATACTGAATACCTCTTCTTTTTAACGTTGAGAATTGGCTCGATACGATTTTTCGTCGTATCGGTTATTTCTTCCATTTAGATTCTATGGTTTTTGTGTAATTTAAAGAAAAAAGAAGTATCTGCAACAGCGCGATGAATTGTTGTTTGGTTTCTATTTGGTTTTAATTGAATGAATTCTTCTCGGAAATGTTTCTTTTGGGATAATAATAATACAAAGGAGATGAGTTCGAGCAAATAATCTATACGGTATCCTAAATATTTTATTTCTTTGCAGTTTCACAAAATTATAGGATAAAATTACCTTTCATAGTAGTAATATTAAAAAACCGAATTTCATAACATAAATCGATCGATAATAGTAAACGAAATGTTCAATGCGTTAACGCATTGATCTTGATGTTGGGTCAAAGAAATATCTATAATTTAATACTTAAGCTATCAGCAATATCTATATCTATAATTTAATACTTAAGTTATCATTATTCAAGCAATCAGAAATATCTATAATTTAATGCTTAAGTTATCATTATTCAAATGTGCAATTTACACCGAAGGAACTAAAAACGAAGGTTGTATTAAAAAATATATACACTGGAAAACAAAAAACATGAAGAACATCGTTAGAAAAGTACCTGAAATTTCCACGAAAAATATTCATCTAGTTTGCAATTTTCAAAAATTGAATTTTACGTAAAAATCTGTACCCCCCTTTATTGCGTGGAAAGGAAGAGAGAAAAATGAGAATCCTTGGGAGGGTAAATTCTAAGCAAGCCATTGCTATCTTGTCACAAAAAAAAAAAAGCGACCACCAAGGTGCATGCAGGAAAACCGACACGACGATTTTCCCGTAGTTTTGGCCGCACGTGCTGGGTATTTGTTCAGTTGTCAGTCCTCTGCCGCCATTGCCGTGCACCTTTCGGGCACGAATTAATTAACCCAGCCGTCTAAAGCCCCTCATTATCCCATTGCTCACGTAGCCTGCAACGATTCATCGTTCCGTTTAAACATCGCTCGTGCCGAAGTGAAAATTCACGACTCTAAAATGGAAACTGGAGGATTCAATTGCATTTTTCTGTTACACGTGGCGACCATGTGCTAAATTCTAAACTAATCAGAGGATGCCCTTGGCTAGCTTCTCTTAACGAGTTCTTCTTAACTTTATCCGAGCTGTTCGGACGCTCACAAACTGATTGACACCGCAAACCGAGAAGCAGAAAAGATTGATGGCGTTGCGAGCATTATTTATAGAATTTGTTTGAATTTATTTGAAAATCCTTCGATACAAAGATTTATGTACATATGTACATATAATGTACAGAAGAAGAACTGCAGAGGATACGAATAAAAGCGAATGAAATAAGAGTTAGTAGAAAATCAGTAAATTAGATTATTGAATTAGACACGAGGAACATTCAATTATCCTGACAACAAACAATCAAATTGGGATAGTTTAATAGTCCAAGCATTTGATTCTTGAAAGATATAGATATACATATATAGAATACATAGAACAGAAGCAGGAAAAAAATTAAATCTTGATTTGTTGATTAATAACGAGAGAAAAAGAAGCACTAGGCGCATTTGTAAGAAAATTATAATGCACAAGTGTACAAAATATAGAAAGAATATTTTTTGAATATTTCCCATATTTTAAGTTACGTAGAAACATCACTGGAAGACGTTTATGCATCGAAATTCAAATTTGCAAAAATATTTAAAAGTACTGCTCTGATATCTGCAGGAACATACGAAAATTCGATTTCTTTGTTTAATAATCATCAAGAATTGTTAAGTGTACTTACTCGCGTGCTTCGCTTCTGTAGTAAATGAAAGAATATTTAACACTCGCCGACCCGAATTAATTAATTATTAATTATTAATTCCATCGCTTTTGACGGGTCACGCAGTCATTTTCGAACGAAAAGAACCTTCTTTCTTCATTGAGAGCCTCACTTGTCCGTCTGTTTAACTTTATTTATGTTTTTCTCTGTTGAGTTCTTCCGGCGTGACGCGACACACCGACGCGGAACGTGATATATAGATATACTTCGCCTTCGAATGGAATAAAATCCACGTCCCTAAGGACCCCTGAGCGAACCTCTTGACGGACCTCGTGGGCCGCGCGCGACATTTACGACGATTTTTATAGTTTCCTCCTGCGACACCATCGCAACAGCACGATAAAAAAGAAAAGGCACTCGAAAAATCTGTCTGCTCGTTGCTTAAAAGCTTCTCTCTCCCTTCCGCCACCGTACCGGAGAGACTCGTAAAGTGAAATACGCGAACCCTCCTGCGACTCTGTTTCGCAAGCTCTTCTTCGTTTTTTCACCTTCATTTCGCTTTTTAAACCAGCGCGTATATTTCGGGGGGGAAAAAGAAGAAAGAGAAAGAAAGGAAAGAAATTTCGCGAAGGGAGATTCTTATCGTTTGTCTTGTGAAAAGAAAGAAAAAGAAAGAAAAAGAAGAAGAGATGTTTGCGATTTCAGAGTGCCGTGTATCATTTTCATTTAGCGATACTGAGTGTCTTCGTTTGTTTCTTTTTAGTTCGTTAAGGATCAATCGTCCATTTATATTATCAAATTCTGTTCCTTGGTACGCAATGAAGCTCCAAGCACTTAATATTTTTCTAGATTATTATCTTGAGCTACGAAATTTTACGAAATTTCACTCTCTCTGTAAGTTGCTGATTCATTTTCTATATTACTTTTGTACACATGCACTTTACTGCGATCCTCGTGCCCTCCATTATTTTTATCTACAGTATATAACGTGTTCTTAGCTAAGATTATTGAAACTCAACAAACGATTTTCTGATAAGTATGTTTATCATGCCCTGACAGACGTGTGATTGAAAGTACGATAAAACTTTTGAAATATTATCGTATAATACAAAGAAAATGGATTCCTTGTGTTTTAAATTCCTTCTGACTCTATTATAGTGCAAATTATTGCATGGACCCATTTTAATGGATCCAAAAGACTGGAGACTTTAGAACAATTCATTGGCTAGCTAAATAAATATTAGACAGCCTTTTCTTTCAAAATTCAGTGACGTATTTGAACTTTTAAATCTATCATTCCTTCATGTTTCACAATTAATTCAGTTGTGACCTTGCTCTCTGCCATGAACAGTGTACACACTGACTCTTACTGTGATTTTCGTCCATATCACACTTTTACATTTTCCGTGATAATCGGCAACTACTTAATCACTAATAATCATTTTATATTTCACCCCCGTTATTAAATTTCGAAACATCCAAAAATACCAACATCAGCATTAAGCATTATATCTACCTTCTCCCAATTGTCTCACCTGAATCCCGACAGATCTCTAGAAGACATAGATATCAATACATCCTTTACGTCGCAATAAATAAAATTAGGTACCTGCTTTTACTCTGGATTGGACAGTCCAATCAGATGCATCGACGTGCAAGAGGGAAGAAAATTAAAAAAACGTGATCTCGAAAGGAATAACGGTTCATCGACTACTCGGTATGGAAAGCACTAGCGGCTAATCTGCTTACGATAAAGCTTTCCGTCAGCGGTCCGTTCCGATAGGCAGGGGCAACGTTATCCAAGCCGACGCGCACGACAACTTTTCCACAAAGGGAAGAAAAACGAAACGAAACGAAACCGGGTGCCTACGTGAGTCTCGTCACGATGGCCGGCCGCTGGCTCTTTGACGTTCGATAAGTATCTCTCGGTTCGAGAAAAGAAGCAGCACAGTTGGATCACGAAACACGAGACGAAAGAGTCGCAAAGGAGTCGGACTCTTGCTGGAGTTAAGCTCGATCGTTCGATCGGGTCCCCACGTGTGCGGTGGCGAGTGTCGACACCTCTAATCCTCGTAGATTAACCCTCGAAACGGTTGGACGCGAATCAACCACGCGAGCAATATCGTGGAGGGGGGCCATCGTGATCGCTTACGAAGGGGTCGTCGTTCGAATTAAAGTCCCCCCTTTTTTTTATTCTCGACACACGTGACCGGGCAACGTTTATGGACGGTCGAAATAAAAGAATTCGAGAGGTAACCCGTTCCGGATTTATTTACAAGGGGATGAGAAGAGGGAAAGACTTCGTACGATCGAGCGGATTTCAATCGTTTACAAATCAAAATTACGTATAGTTGAAACTGTTGAAAGTATCGGCGGGTGAAATCGAGTGTCAAAACGGACAACTGACTGCCAAGCAGTGGTTTCTGCGAGGCATCTCCGTTTGAGTGAAATCTTCTTCGCGCTGTTTCATTTCTCGTCACGTACACAGTCACACGTATTTCTTTCCCTCTTTTTCTCCTTTTCTGTCAGAGAAATCATCGTCGTTTCTCCTTGCAAAGTTGCATCGCAGCTTCGACCGATAGAAAGTTGAGAAGAGGGCAAGATGTTGACGGTGACTCGATTTAGATCCTCTTCGGTGGATCGAGCATTGGAAAGAGGTCGAGAGGTAAATGTCCTGGACCTGTCGGTGAACTTGGATATCTCACGTTTCGAAGATTCGGCGTTCCCGGTAACAAGCCACGCGTTAAAATCGTTGGAACACGCATTGACCGAGTCGCCTGCGCTATAAAAAAAAAAAAAAAAGAGAGAAAAAGAGAAAGAAAGAAATTCCAATACGTCATCTCGTCATTTGTCCACCATTAATCCACCCATATACTCGTTCAAAAGCATTAGGATTTATGGTATCATTAAAGTGCGGTTGTAATCTGTCCACTCATTTGAAATCACAAATAATAAAAGAAGTTACGTTTGTCGTGATTAATCGTGCGTCGTGAAATTAGCTTTTTCTGTTTATAAAAAATGTCATTACTCGACAGATTCCAATATATTTTTTTCTTTTTTTCTCTGAACCCTTCTATTTAATCTATCTCTATTAAAATTTTATCAACAGATCAGCGGACTGGTATTGATGATTATTAATTTTTCTTCAAATTTCTACCGTGCATTGTAAACGAACACAAAATTTTTTATTAGATCGTTAATGGAGTTGAATCGTTTCCTTTTGATTTAACTGGAAACAGATTTTCACTTAAAGTATCACGAATTATTTATTTATTTTTGATGGTTATTTATCTTTATTTCTTTATCCGAACACGTAAATTTATCATTCGTTAGAATAATTTTGACAACTAATCTTTCATTGGAAATTAATATTTAATATTATATTTTTATTAAACTCATATTCAGTATGATAATATATATAATAAACTTACCATACTGAATATTAGAATCATCACTATATCCATTGTATTTTAATGTATAAAACTATATACATTGTATTTCATAGTACGATATAAAGAATGATTATCCTGTACTTGATCGACTGACATAAAATATCACATTTTATAGCGACTACAATCACCTGCACGTAATCAACAGGTGTTCCAACATTTACGAACACGAACCTAACTAATATATATTCCGTGCCTTCGAAAACGGCCCGAAATTACGGATCGGTGACGGTCTCGCGCTTGACAAACGCATTATCACGGTTCGACTTATCGTCGAGAAAATTTATGAGGCTGGCTCGCGATCGTCGGCAAACGTTCCACGGCCTCGCCAGCCGATTTATCACTTTCGAGGTCGTGATTGCCGGCCGATTGTTTCACCAGCCGTCTCCGGGTACCATTTTCATCTGCCCTCCGCCATTTAGGCTGGACGTTCGATCGCTGTACGCGGAATAATAGTTTCCACCTCGTGCGCCTGTTTCAATAACGACGCTTAATGGCTTAGTGTCAATAGCAACGATACGATGATAATCGTAGCCGGCAACAACGGGAATAACAACGTGTCTTCCTTTTTCACCGCCCGGGGAAGAGAGCGTTGCATAATGCCCGCGTGATAGATAAGCCGTGCGGTTCGTGGATTTATCATAGACGATCGTTGACAAACGCCGACGAGTCAGACGTTACTTGGACTTAATTATTTTTTAGCTCCTTCACTTGTGTCTACGCAACTGTGAATTAACACGTCTCGATCCAGGAACGAAAAGCCGTGACTCTCCTAGAAGAGAATCTTCCGAGGTCACAAACACACACACATTCTCTCTCTCTCTCTCCTAGCAGATCTCGAGATTTTTGATTGATCTCGAGATTCGTGGTTACGTACTGTTCTCGAAACAACGGGAAGTCGTAATTTCAGACGGTTAATGAGAAAATTCCTCTTCGCGAAGCGATCGATCTTGGTGGCCATGTTTATTGATCTTCCTTTAATGCTCTCCGATGATACGGAGGAGGGTTTGGTAGACGAGAGGAAACATTCCTCGAGGGATAACTTAATTAAGCGGGCAGACTCGTATCAATCGCTTTCCTCCAAGATTGCCCGCTATTATCGAGAGGAGGGGGGGAGAGGAGATTGTAGGATTACACGCGGACGAGACTTTTTTTCAGCCGGCCGGATCGTAAGCTGCCGGATCAACGGGCTACGGATAGGACATTTTTATGGGAGGGGAGGACGCAGGTATACGATCTCGACGAACGGATTTAGAGAGATGGTTATCCCACCTCGAACATTCAGCCTCGACTATATCCTCGAAAATATTTCAATTCGAACGTTTGAACTCGATGTTTCAGATTCAAGGTTCTAATATTGTAATTCACTGTTACAAACGTCAACGCTTTGAGTATTTCCGAGTCGTCGATTTTTTAGAAAAGTTCTACGATTATGAAATCGGAATGCTTTTAGGAATGCTTTATTCCTCGAAGAACTTCCTTAGATAATTTATGATGATTTTCATGATTCAATTTTTCAACTTCAAACAGTGAACTTTGATTGTTAATATTTATATTTAAATTCAGATTCGAAATTTAGAATCGTAATTCACAAATTCTCTCAGATTAACGCATTGAATATTTTATTCTCTCAAGTATTTAGACCAATTTTTGATTGCGCGTATTTTCATTTCCTGTATCGCTTTATATTTTATTTTTAATACATTTTACTTACGCTTGGAATTCTTCATTATTGATAGGCTGCTAGTTTTTTTTAGAGTATAATTAAAAGAATAGAACCTTGCTAGAAAATTGATCTAGCTCTTCACATTATTTGCATTCTATACTATTTTACATTTTAAAATTCCTTATAAAAATCCACAGTCTAATTATTAATATATAAACTAAGAACGATTGAATTTGATCTCAATTTTGGTACTTTAATATAATGGATTGTGGAATGTTCATACATTTCTACAAACATTCATGATACGTGAAATTATATAAACAAAGTGAGCTACGTTCGAAACAAATTTTTATTCCAGCTTCCTTATTCGCAAGAACGTCAATTTACAAAAGTATCTAGTAACAAACAGCATACGAAGGCTTAGAAGGCCAATCAGTGTAAATCACCTCTCATCAGAAATAGTTTATGGCCTACAAATACGCCTTTTGTTATTAAAACAGCCAGTCGACAAAACAGATTGCGATATTGCAATTAATGTTCCCGTCGACTAAAGATTTCGATACGAAAAAATCTGTTTATACCGCGCGAGTCACTTTCAACGGTGAATGACTTACACTGATTGGCTTCTCGATCCCCCATCTATTACAATTTATGAGATCTTCTTATAGCAGTGATGCCTTTAGAACAGTCTATCCTAAAACCTCAACGTTAATCCATATACGAAGTCGGAATGCGCGTAAGAAACGACCGAGCGCTTTATCTTCGTGAGTGCTTTATCTCGAGGAATCTCCCGCGATATTCTCCTCCATTATGACAGCATATAGATAACCCGAAGAAAATCGTTGCGAGGAGCATGCCTGCGGCAGATTGCGCGCAAGAATCTAAAGCAATCTACTCTAGTCTCGTCGATTATGGCCGTTTCGGATGTGCGTCACTGCGAGGTTTTACGATCGCGCGAGTCCTCGAAAGGTCGGCGCGTTTGATTTTTTCGAAAAAGGGAAACTCACTCCTCTCGGAATCCCCTGGTCTTCTGGTTCAAAATCCTGACGCAGCGAGCGAGCGTGATAAAGCTTCGACGAACGTGGCTGATCGTGAGACACGTTACACGTTATGCGTATTACTCGCGCGTCGACGAGAGGAGAACGAGTCGGAATATTATCTCCACAAATATTGTCTCGGTTATAGGATCTCCGTGTTTCCGTGTTCGTGCGAGTGTTTGCTCGAATCATATCGATGCGTACGTGGTTCCCTTTGGTGTTTTTTGTGTTTCTTGGAGTTTCTGTCGCGCAACAGACCGTTGGTCAATAAGGCAGAAAATAGTTGGAGACGTTCCAAGGAGACAGTTTGTGTTCGGTAAACTTCGATTTATTGCTTTTTTTCTTTTTTCTTTTCTTTTTTTTTTTTTTTTTTTTTTTTTTTT
>NW_025110095.1:62409-67368 GCF_011392965.1 Frieseomelitta varia | reverse complement strand
TTTTTTTGGTTCTTTTCCTTCGCATCTCGTTGTATGAGAGAGGAGTAAATTTGCGACCCACATGATCGCCACAATTTTGCATAAATAAGGGATTTGGAAGTGATATTATGTAGAAAAGTAGTAGTTTTTTTTTTTGACATATTTAGTATTTTATTTTGTTCCGTATTTTGAAAATCGATTCTAATTAATATGTGACAAATGCTATATTCTTGTAATAAATGAACTATGCAAGTAATTTGAATCAAGAAGTATATGTTAATTAATTGTACAATGGAATTGAAGAACTTTTATAAACTGCAATCAAAAGTTGCTCAATACTTGTACGTATATAATAATGCAGTAGTTAGCGATGTATGAAATCTCCTACAACAATACGATACTTTAATATTAATTACAATTAATTTTTAACATACAATACTTAGAGATTAATCACTCGATTCCGACCAAACAATCACAAATGAATTTTAATCGCGTCTTTACGTCAATCTCCATCTCAACACCAAAGAACGTTTCAAACGAGTCAGAATTCATCGCCCCCGAAATCCTCGAGTGTATCGATTAAATCGTACAAGAAAATATCGCGATGTGAAAAGGCTTTTCTCAAATTTATGCGAGTGTCTTTGTATTTATGATAATGACTCCTCCACTTAACACCGCTTGATTATTCAATTTCTCGAGCGACTCTCGCTGTGTTTCCGCCGACTTTTTGCGTTGCATCGACGCGCGAAACTCGTAGGCGTGCAAGGCGACTGATTCCCCCGGTTTCCACGCGGCGAAGAAAGAGCCTCACTGTCCACGAAGAATTCCCGAGAAACGTTTCTCCTGATCGAAGAAACGCAAGAGAGAAGAAAAAGGGGGAAGGGAGAAAAAAAAAAAGAAAGTATGGCTCTTCAACTGATACGAAGCGCATCGTGGCTCACTGATATCGGCATCGGGAGCATAAAGGGGCGTTTTGTGTCGGTTCGACACGTGTGGGTGCGCCGTGCGATTCGATAAAGCACTACTGTGCCACGCTTGTCTCTTCGAGGCACACAGAAATCAATCCTGCCTACGTCTCTGTTTGATAACTGCTAACTTACAGGGACACGGTACTTTTAAAATTTCTCCTTTTACAATTTCTCAACCGTTCGACGAAGCTGTCCTGACTTTTCGTTAAGACGACGGAGCATATCATTTTTCCAGAAACTGTGTTCATCATTAACTCTTGTACGTTATACAATGCTCCAGCACTATTGATGATTCCTTGAAATTTGAACGATATCCAACGAAATTTCGCGTTTCGGCACCATTTGAGTGATGCTTCGTGAATAAATCGCTGGCGAATGACACCCAAAAAAAAAAAAAAAAAAAGAATCACGAGTGATTTGACTGCAAGGTGAACAGACAAAATGGCGGGGCGAGGACGCGCACGAGCGATCGGGAGCGTGCAGAAGTTGGTGCGGTTGCAAAACACGCGCGAGCATCTCTCCGCCGCGCGTGTTTTTTCCCCTCGTTGCTGCAATCTTTCCCGCGCGGCGAACGTGCTTCTTCGTTGCCCCGGCAAAAACCGTCGCACGTCCTTTCGAACCGACTGACAGACGTCTATCGGCAGCTCGTTTCACCGCGGCCGGTGCCGTAACATCGGGAACACCGGAGAGAATCGGCGTGCCGCCACCGGCGACGTTGTCGTACATCATAAAATCACGGGACAGCCGGGGATGCGTCGTGCATCACGCGATTTCGCGATCGATATAATCGCCGGAACGTGATGAGCCGCGATTAACCAGTCTCCTCCCTCTACCGATCGGAGCCAGATGCCCCTTCAATGTCCGTGATTATGTCCGCGATCGTGCTCTGCGGCACTTGGCCAGCCCGATACTTTAATCGTTACCCACTCTGATCCAATGAAATTACGGAAAACGCTCGGGGAAAAGAATGAGCTTATCTGCTCGTACGACGCGAGGATTAAACAGTGAGACCCACCCTTCTTTAATCTGCCGATATAACGATCTTCGATGCCTACGTGAAAACTGATGTTTCGCCGTTTGAACGTTCATTGTAAGATCGATAAAATATATAGGATTGATAGTTCTTGAGCCCTGTATACTCCCTGCTAGGTCGTTGATTACGAACGTTAGAAATCGTGACTGCATTGACAGATAATCGAACGAAGTTGAAGTTCCTCAACCAAACTTCGTTGTTGAATTTATTTCCAGATTAATTTATTCTGCTCGGCTCATATTTCTCTTCTTTTCGCTTTGTTTCTGTTGTTCAACGCCTGTTAATAAAGAATGATAATAATAATAATATACACAGATAGTAAAATGTAATCGAGTCTCCTCTCCGCTGATAACTCTTTCGAAGTTTAGATTCAAATAAACAGATTCAACCAGCAGGATTTCACTTAATTCAGCACTGACTGAAACGAGAACGGAGTTCCCCTGCACTTTTGAATCAATCGGTCAAAACTAATTAAGGCGGCCCGGATCCCCAGACGAGGAATGCTCGAAACGAGAAGATGATTTCCAAAAGGGGAAAAATCATCTCGAGATGAAACGCGTGGCGGTAACTCCGATTACAGACCGCGATGGTAAGAAATCTATTTATAAGGCGAGGAGAGAAGAAGCTCTCGATGATTTAACGATGCAACCGTTCAAAGGAGTTTACCCTAATCAGGTATATTAGTCAGTACTTGGCCGGCGATTAATAGAACAGGACATTTCAGATCGTTCCTGTTTTCTATTAAGTGCGAAACCGTGCATCCGAAGGCGCGGCGGGATAACGCTTCGCGGAATCTTTCTCTCTCTCTCTCTCTCTCTCTCTCTCTCTCTCTCTCTCTGTCTCTCCTCGATTTAAATCGTTCCGATGGAGAATGAAATTCTTCTCGCTGGATCGCGTGAAATCGTACGTGTACCCGCGTTTAATAATAATTACAGTAATGGACTAATAAATTGATCCTATCGGCGACTTCCGTTCTACTCTGGAAACGATTTAACGGCGAGGCTTCTTTTTAAATAATTTATCGATCTTTTAGTAGGACTAGGAACAGCTTGCGTCAATAGCTTCTCAAATTTTATTACTTTAAATTTGTATACTTTAATGGCAATTTTATGCTTTAGCTGTTTGAATGATTATCGTCGCGTTTTCTTGTGGAGAAACTGTTTCTATGGACACATGTTTACACATATATAACTTTTTCTTTTGAAACACATATAGAATAATATGTTCTATGTATGAAAAAAAATATTAATGTTTCCCTCGCGGCGTGTATCCAAAAATATCATTCATTAGAATGAGATTTTCATTGCCGGTTGATTAAATGAACCAGTAGCTGAATGTAAACATCTGTTAAACATTCATTTATATTTATTTGTTCAAGGGGGAAAGCCCTCGAAGGAAAGAAAGAAGCATTTATCATTATTAAATTATTTGTCTTCTAACCAGTTCAGATAATTGCAATATAATTACAACTAACACGGTGGAGCTAAAATTCCAATTTGTAACTTTTCGTGTATTTCATAGATTTATAAGTGTGTCAATGTACGAATAAGTACGACCAAGTTGTCTATAATTTTTGTTCTACGTGTCGATCGTCTCTGTATCAAAGCGTTCGTATCTTGTATATAAATAAATGAATTTAAAAGTTACAAAAACTCCAAAGAAATTATATATTTCGTTTACTTTGTTGCAACAGTTTCGTTAATTCAGACAAGCTCGACACACGTCGATGACATCAATGAATTATCCATCTCGCATTAAGAGCTGCGCGAACGAAACGCGTTTCAAGGAAACAAGTTTATCATCTCGATGTCGACAGAAGGATCGGGTGTCGATATTAAAAAGCTTCGGCCTTTTTCTGGCTTCTTTGACTCGCGGCGTGGCCGTTGCTACACGCCACTCCGACCGCGAACTTTTTTCTACAGTTTACCATTCTTCCTTTCTGCCAAACTCTTCCGCCTCTTCTTCGTCCTTAACCGGCTGTTTTTCTTCGCTACTTCTCTCCTCGCGCTACCAGCTGGCCAATCTACACACCATTTCGCCACCGCCCTTCTCGCTCCCTTCCTGTTTGCTTCCCACTTCTCGGCCCCCTCTGCGGTTCATTTTTTGAATTCTTCCAGGCAAATAACAACCGCAAAAACCCGGCACCGGGGCTTTGTACTTCGGACGATAGCCTCCCTCCGTCGCCGGCGTAATTTGTTTCGAAAACGCGCGCGCGGCCGCTCGGAACGCGATTGCAACGCGCCGACGTTCGATGCTCGCGGCTCGCTAGTCCCTTCGGCAACCTCAAATCACTTAGAATAACCAACTACAGAAGTAATTTTCGACACGTGGAAACAACTCGAATTTCTCTCTAAACTCTGTCTTTTACAGATTTTTTTTTTTTTTTTCTTTTTTTTTGATCGAGGAAAATCTTTGTAGGTTTTCTCGAATGTTAACCCCTCGTGGACGAGCGTGTTATTGTATTATCAGGAAAGTGTCAGCCAAGTCTTTCGTATTCGTGCCTAATCTTTTTACTTTAAATAAATACACATATTTTGAACTAAATATGAATTTAAGTGTTCAATGTATTTTGCAATTTAATTGAAAAACTGCTTGTCCGAATTGAACGAATATATATAAAATAGTATAAGTATTATTTTACTTATTGCCGAGCAATAGTGTTTTTGTTCGTGCGTTCGTTTGGCTTGGCGTCTAGTTGCTGTCAAGAGTCACGTCCCATGTAAACTTTCATACGGTGCAACCTACATCTAAAATTAAAGATGAAGTTAGAACTACCAAAATTCGCCACGGTGGATTCTTACACTAGAATGTGAAAACTATCGTGACTTAATCACTAGCAAACACTATTCAATCAAAATTACAGTCAAAATTAAAATGATCACTGCGTCCTAAAGATAAAATAAATAAAAATTTATTTTCGCCACGGTGGATTTTTACACTAGAATGTGAAAACTATCGTGACTTAATCACTAGCAAACA
>NW_025110095.1:0-62265 GCF_011392965.1 Frieseomelitta varia | reverse complement strand
AATGTGAAAACTATCGTGACTTAATCACTAGCAAACATTATTCAATCAAAATTACAGTCAAAATTAAAATGATCACTGCGTTCTAAAGATAAAATCAATAAAAATTTATTTTCACACACGAAAGAAACCACCGTCTCTGTCAAAACTGATCCCAAAAGACCGAGAAAGACATCCAGAGAATTTCTTTTTTTATATGGGAGTTTTGCTGGAATTTTCTCTTTATATCTAATCTAGAAGTTGGGTCTCCTTTAGGTAGTTTTTTCCTGGCAGGTTAGAGCGGCGTTTTGATTTAATCCGTATTTACTTCTTATGTGTCGGTATTTTCTGCATTCATGTAGCATGTGTTGGATAGTGATTTGTTGGTTGCAGAAAGGTGGTTCTGTTTTGCTTAGGAGGTGTGATTCGTGTGTGATCTTGGAGTGTCCGATTCGAAGGATATTCTAATCATAGCTATCCTTTCTTCTCTGCTTATACTGTTGTTTGGTATTTTTTGGTAGAAATGGCGTGCTATGTCGTGTGTATTTTGGTTCTATTTGTCATAGTCCAAATTCTGTTACATTCTTCTCTTTCCGCTTTGGTTCGTTGAAGTTAGTAGGTCTTGGTGCGAGATCAGAGAATTTCTCTGCACGATAAAGAGAAGTCAGCGTAATAATCTCCATCTGTCCGTCCTATCCATTCTTATACGTTCGTTAATCGCTCAGATAAGACGCGGAGAAACCCGAAGACACACTCGGCTATCTTCACAGCCGGTGCTGTGCCACCTGTGTCCGAGTGCAGCGGGTGGGTGGAGATAAGAAAAGGGAGTGTAACGTTGGCTAAATGGAAAACGCAGAGGTGGACTGCAAGTAACTCTAGGAGCGGCATGTGTACCAAGAAACGGGATTATCGGTGCACGAACGTCACCGGACACCACCTTTCCATTGTTCATTCGGAGAAACTGGCCGTTACATCACCCAACCAGTTGTCCGTTTTCAAAACCCTCAAGACATGCGAACATTTCCCCGAAATTTCACGCAGCTGACAAATCAGCGAGAAGTCCATTCCACTTGGCCTACTACGAACAGGCTCAAAACTTTCAGTCACAGGTTCTCAGCTACGAGGGCAGAGAGTCTTGCCTTCTTTGAACTTCTTGAAATGCAGATCCTTTCGTTTGCAGAGCTTCGAGAAGCTCGTAGTGTTTGTACGACTTGTACTTCGGTCGAACGCTTCGAGAAGTTGAAACCCAGCTGCTTCGACTTTCTTCGATCTCATTTCTAATTTCGAAGTTTCTGTATCAATCGCCGTGTTGAAAATTTCAATGGTTGTGTTTAATTACACTCTGTGTTTTTATTCGTAACACAACACACACGTCGTGTGTTATTTAAATTTCCAGAGATTAATTACTGGATTGTGGATGTTTGTGCAATTTATGGTTCAAAGATAGAAGGCAAATGATACAGGAAAACACTTGAGATATAATAATTATTATAAAATTTAATGGGGGCGAATTAAATCTCTAGTTAAGTCCAGTTAAGTCTAGACAACTTTGACGATGGTATTCCATTTAATTGCATATTGTACATAATCGGTATTTTGCCTTTTCTCTAGAAATATAATAGAAAGCCACGTTATCTGAAGATTTGACGATGAATTTGTTTCTGATATAAAAATAACTTAGATAGCGATTGTTTTGAGACATCAGGCATTGATTTTGACAATATTCCACCGAAACGTAAAAAAAAAGCAAGAGAATTTAGCGAGGAAGTTAAAAATAATATTATACATGGTGAAAATCGTGCGTTCAACTGGCAATAAATATAAAATCCATCTCTATACACAGGAGAATTTTAAACAATTCATAACATATTGTTCACGCTGTAAACAACAATTCAACGCTTCGAATTTTTACATTCGACAACACTCGTTTTAACTTTCAAACAAACAATTCGCTAGATGCGCAAAAGAAGTCGAAATCTGAGTCGGAGCTGTTGCGAAGTACGCTTGAGAGAAAGTTGGAGTGCAAAGGGTTAATCACCATAATCGAACGTCTTCACATCTGGAACTTCGGGAACGATCGCTGACACGCGCAGAGGAGAGGAAAACGAGGACGTGGAAAACGAATGTAGTGCACGACGATCGAATCCGCGATCGAGGTTTCTTGCAACCCGCGAATCCATTACCGATTCCCTTCGTCGCGGGAAACGAAATCCTTCGACGCGTCACGCTCACACGTCCGTCATTCCTTTTTTTTTTTTTTTTTTTTTTCTCATCTGCATCGTCCGAGGCCGATGCACGCCGCGTTACACTCGAGGCGTACTCGCGGACAGAGAAAATCAGCGCGGTTCCGGTGCAACGACTCCAGATACTAGGCTTCGTACGCGTTTCGCGATTTTGCCGCCGTTCGATACACGTACGTACGTATACACGGGCATGGCAAATATATACAGAGAAGTAAACGGGCTGGTACGGCGGCAGCTGAACGAGGGAAAAAGAGAGGCAAGAGCGGTATTCTCTCGAGCCGGCGCAATCATAAAACCTCTCACAACATTCCTCACCGAATGCTCGATTGGCCGCGTGGCTCGGCGAAAAATCGCGAAAATCGCCGGCATCTTCTCTTGTGTTTCTATTCGGAGTACACGGTGCTCGATCGATCGGCTTCGATCGGCAGGAAGCTTCTGAGTTTATCGAGAGAATGTTTCGATCCATCGTCACGGACAGGGTAATTTTTTTTTCTTTTTTAGTGCGTTAAACTGTTAGGAACAGTTTTTATTATTGAGTTTGGAAATGTATCAAAAATTGGTGAAGATCAGACTGGAAATCTGGTAGATAATATATGACTGCGATAGGTGAAGTTTAAGATTTCAATTATTACATGTTATTGGATCATTGTGTGGAAATAAATTATTAAATATCTGTGAGTACATTGAAAATAGGCGAAATTGAGAATTATAATATATTGATGGTAGATTTTGATGTATAACAAAATTGATGGCAATTTGAGATTGTTATTATTATATTAGTATCAGTGTATTGTATTGAAATATTACATATCAAATGTCTGAAAGTACCTATTAAAAATTATAACATATTGACAGCAAGTCTAACTGATAATCAAGGTAAATTTCAGATTTTAATTTTATTTGTCATTGTATTGTTGCGTGGAAATAAATCATTAAACAAGTGCGTACACAGATTGAAAATTACAACACATTTATATTTATTAATTTTGAATTTTAATTATTATACTATTGCTCTGGGCGAGTGCAACCCATCGTCAAAGTATCTTTTCATCTATTGATAATTCAAGTCAATTTCATCCCTGTTAAACACACCTACATTTAGAGATTAACCGCCGCGTGACAAGCAGAGAAGCTTGTAATCCAGTGCTGTAAAAACAAGATCGAAAGAACTAAGTGCCATTCAAAGAAAAATTGCAAGAAAATTGGCGTAATTTTTTCTGTTCTATGTTTCAAAAATGAACAAAATGAAAAAATCGAGAGAAAAATACACAATTCTCTCTCTCTCTCTTTCTGAATCCGATGGATCTCGAGCTTTTTAATCAGCATCGATCATAGCGTCCAGTCCATTTGCAAGACGCCGGTTTATTGAGAATACTCGCGGGACGGAGTTTCGAACATTGTGATTAAGCGGAGGATAGGAAAGCGGGTCGCATTAAATAAAAATAAAAAAAAAAATCCAGACAGAGACTGAAGAAAGAGTCGGCAGCGGCCGAGAAAACGGAAGAATCCCCGCGGGCCTCTGCACATTACAACCAGCCGAGGTGCAGCCAGGCAGAAAACGCCGAGCAACAACAACCCTGATCTCCAATTCCCTCGTAAAATGCCTCCGCGGTGCTCTGCCTGCATTTAAAGGAATCGGCGCAGCTGCAGTTTTACAATGTGAGCACCTTCCTTCCTTCCTTTCTTCGCTTCTTTTCGGTTTTAAAGGACCAAACTTTCTCGCGTGCAAAATATCTATCTGTGTAATATATAATTCTTCTCTCTCTACAATTTCATATTTGATATATGCGTCAAGTGTCCAGAGAGAATCTTGTTTCGAAATGAATTTATATAATGTTTTCCCGACTCCCGATGGAATATCGTTTTCTTAGATAAAGTTTCTTTGTTTCACGGTTTGGAAAAACCTTGACTTCCTTCGGATTAATTTCATCACTGAACTTGTTCCTATCTAGGTGTGGTTATCCAGGCTCAGAAACAAGTGAAAAATCTGTGTGTATGGGGTATAATCAGGTGAGTCATCTCTTCTAAATGAGGTCAACACTTTCTTCCTGTTTATCAATGCTAGTTGTTTCTTTTACGTAATTTTTGCCTGAACTCTTTTTAACTTATCACAATAGACAGTTAACAGTCAATCCGATAGAATTGTGATCAAGAAAAATCGGCAAGAACTATTCAGAGCGCCCAATATTAGTTTATAGCACATGTATTTATAATACTTATAAATGTATCTATAATACTTTCTGAACTTTCTTCAACGTTCTATATCAGCGACACTAAAGTAATCAAAAGGTTTGTAAGACGCTGACTATCGAACCCTATCGCAACTCTCAGGGGCTTCAATGTATCCAGAATGATCAACACTTTCAATAATACTTTCACGATCTTTTGAGAACTTGAGAACCTATCAAGACTCGAGACTTATCAAAACTTTCAAGAGTTTTAGTCTCTGAATCGTATCTCTTTCCTTTTCTTTTTTTCTTCTTCTTCTTCTTCTTTTCGTACGATTCAATGCGTCTCAGATTGCGCAGAGCTTTCCGTTCCGCGAAGAAACGTCTTAGATTTTAAAAGCATTCACGGATAAAAGTTGGCTTTCGTCGGAGATTTACAGAGTACCACGGCGCGTGAATCGTACTTGCGCGGTTGGATTCCTTTTTCGAAAGAAGCTCTATCTGTTTCGATACGAGGAACACGAGTTCTACAGGTGTAACAGCGAGTAACTGGAAAAACAAAACATGTGTTTGGCCAAAACGCGATAAGGATACCTCGCTCTGAGCATCCTTATCTGCGGGCTGCAAATGGACAATGCGACGCGAAAGAGTTTCGACGACTTTCAAATTTAGATATCCCGGTCCACTTTTCAAGAAAGTCTACAGTTCTGAATTTGAAGCTACTAAAACCGAGTCAACTCTTCTCACGCAAGTTGCAGAGATACTTTTCGTTTGTCGAAGTCTATTGCTTGCTGTTTAACAATTCTGTCAGCAGTTATTAAATTTGTATCTTGGATTTTTCATAAAAATTGAAAGGAAACACCATCGGTAAGAAAATTTCGACGTAAGTCCCATTTATTTATGACTGACGTTTTTAGAATAATTTTATCAATTAAAGAAATATACTCAAAGAACGCGTAAGAAAATAAATGCGGTATTATTTTACAGAAGTTGTAGTGCAGAGTATTTCAATCTATCGTATCTTCTAAAATATATACCTATATATAAAATATATACCTTCGTATATAAATATCTTCTGAAATATATACCTTCATATATAAATATCTTATAAAATGTATACCTTCATATATAAATATTTTCTAAAATATATACCTATTATATAAAACTCGCGAGTCAATATTAATTGACAAAAAAAAAAAAAAACTCACATATTATTTCACTATTAAATCAATTGTTCAAATACTCTATCAAGCGTAAAACAAAAAAGTTGCAACAGTCTATCAAATTCAAGGAAAACTGAGAAATCCATCGAATCTCCCAACCTGATCCTCGAAGAAAAGAGGAAACAATCTACGCGTTAATAATCTTCTTACGCAAATAACTTCTCAATTTCGTACGACAATCTGCAACGATTATTCAAAATTTTCTGCGAGCCAGCGTTCGAATCGGTGAATCGAGGAGGATTTAAAGCAGCCAAGCGTAGCTCACAGCCGCTCTCGAACTTCCTGGTCGTCTTTCTTGCCATTCTGATATGTGTAACTCGAGGAACACGCTCGATTATCCACAGATAATCAATCTGTCTTCGGATTACTTAATCCCCGTACTGAGCCTGCGTGTTGTATCGTTGCACCTAGAGCCCCATAGAACACACGGAGTGAGACAAGTTGAGATCGTCCAAGTTGGATCGAGAATAAACTGTTTGTTGAAATCTCTATGGTGATTCGCGCACGGGCTAGCAGCCAGGGAACGATGATGTACGGAAGCAGAGGAGCTGCACGATTGAGCGCGAGCGCGCTGCACGCACGTTTACGCGTGTGCGTTTAACAGCGAGAAAGGGGTACTGACCGCGCATTCCACGAGAGAGGTGACCGCCTCACTTCTCATCTGTGAGAAGCTATAAGCAGCAACGACAGAGCAGTTCCTGTATGTGCACGGCGTACAATGTTTGATAACGATTATCTCTCAAAGAAGGAGAGAGAGGAGGAATCTAATTTTCAATCGCCAGGAGGATCGATCCATTGGCATACATTTTTGCGAAGAATTTTTAATTCTTATCAGGGATAATTGTAACAACTCGAGTTAAATTATTTTATTTCAAGGCTTGATCAACGATTGATCGATTACATTTTTTGTTTCGTTTAACTGGTACCACCGGAGCGTAGATAAATGTTTGATAATGATTATCTCTCAAAGGAGGAGGGAGAGGGAATCTAATTTTCAATCGCCAGGAGGATCGATCCATTGGCATACATTTTTGCGAAGAATTTTTAATTCTTATCAGGGATAATTGTAACAACTCGAGTTAAATTATTTTATTTCAAGGCTCGATCAACGATTGATCGAGTCGATTTTTTATTGTTTCGTTTAACTGGTACCACCGGAGCGTAGATAAATGTTTGATAATGACTATCTCTCAAAGGAGGAGAGAGAGGGGGAATCTAATTTTCAATCGCCAGGAGGATCGATCCATTGGCATACATTTTTGCGAAGAATTTTTAATCCTTAATCGTAACAGGGATAATTGTAACAACTCGAGTTAAATTATTTTATTTCAAGGCTCGATCAACGATTGATCGATTCGATTTTCTACTGTTTCGTTTAACTGGTATCGCCAGATCGTAGATAACTGTGACAATTTGAATCGAATTTGTTTAATTTGGAGACGAACGAATTATAGATGTTATGTTTCAAGATTAAATAACAACGAATTATAGATGTTATGTTTCAAGATTAAATAACAGAATCTAAATTGTTGTCGATTATCTGACAACGCGAAGACACCAATTGAGAATCTGTCGGACATGTTGAAAGTTTCAAATTACGCGTGTGTATTTTATAGTGCAATTATTGATATATATATTTAGACTTTAAAAGTTCTCTTTTGTATTTCGCAGAGTATCATTTAATTTCCATAGTTTTGAAACAAATACAACACATGTACTTGTAAAACTTTCGACGTACGAAGCATCATCATTTCCCTGTAATTTTCATAATCACGCAGTTAATGCACCGCTACAAATGAACTGCTCATTTTATTGAATTTGATATTCAATTCCCGATTTCGCTTCAGCTTTCAGTTGTTAAGGATCGCCAGGAATATTATTGCGCATCACGTATGCCTCTAATGGCAAGTAAGCATGCATTTAATTTTCCGCGGTTAATGTTCAGATACTTTTGTGAACAGCTGTACATGCTCGAGAAATTAAAAAAAGAACGAAAAAACATATATTTATATACTGTAACGAAGAAATATAAGGAAGGAATGTGAAACAGATTGGGAAAAATTTTTCAGTTAATCGTCGCGGTAAAATTATCATATAACTCTGCCGGTCAATTACCCGTAGAATTAATGACGCTGGCCAACAGACAATCGCCCGTCGTAAAACCGAACCAAGGTGAATACACTCAATGAAATTACGCCGAGCTACATTATATTCAGATGCTTTTTATCCGCCGGTTCATTCGCGTTGCCTAACGACGCACCATTAAAACGATCACAATGCCACCGGTGTAATGAGAAATGGCTAGTTCCACGAGAATCGTAGTTAGAAATCGGATCAAGTCCAACATGTATATACGTACAGGATGTGTCAAAATTACACGTCGCATCTCCACTATCGCGTGACTTATTTTGAATTTCAAGGTCAAGGTAAATTTTTTAGTTACTCGTATGTATCTGAAATCAAGGGTGAAGAATCACTGCATACTGAATATCATTATAGATTAATTTCAATCTTTCTAATCAGAATTGTAAAATATTTTATATAACACACGCGACGTCTACAGAAAAGTTCTGCTACAGTTGCTATATTCGTGCTATACACCCCTGACGTAACATTTGAAAATCTTACAATTTATAGAAAAACAGAGTCGAGGCTCTTTGACATGCACGTCGAGACACGGACGTCCGTGCAAAATCACGCCTTTTGAATCTTACGTTACATAGGTATTCAATCTCATTTCTATCCTCTAGCACTGTTCCTCCACACTCCTGAAATATTTATATAAAACATTCGAAAACTATCGGCCACAGATTCGAGTGTACTTGGAAGTTCGAAAGCAGCATTGCTCGAACGTGCTTGCAACGAACCGAGAGGCTCGAACCTACTCGCGAGGTACTTGATCCCATCTCTAATCGCGGTGTATCTCCGTGGTAGCTGGCTGGCTGCTCGCGCCGAGGATCAACGACCCGCGCAGCTTTTTCATTCATCGTGTCGCGCAGCCAGCATTTGCAACTGGCAGAGGAGTACACACGTTATGTGCGCATGTACTAGCCGCGATACGGTTAAGTCGGAGTGAAATAACGCGAGGATCCGATCAGGCGATCGGATTCCTTCGGGCGGTATCATTAGCGCGGAGGGAACTTACCATCCGACGTTCCCTCGTTTTTCGTAGCCGGCTTAATCGTATAATCAAGAGTTTCTTTTCCTCGCGGGATTTGCTTCTCGATATACTTTCTGCATTCGTTCTGCGGCCGTAACGTACGCGCTCAAATTAATTCCTTCGGTGTGGAGTATACGAAGGGTTCATTGGCGGACTTTTAGAGCCCGGTAATTGCAGGCTAGGTTTTCGTTCGGTTTGATTAACCCATTACGGAACCCGAACGATAGTTTGTCATACTTGGCCGCTCCAGCGGTGTTTTATTCCCCTCGAGAGTTAATGGGAGCTTTGCGTTAATCGGAATAAAAAGCTTGATGATAAGAGAGTAAAAAAAATTGCGAGAAATGTGGGAATTACCCAGGTGTAATGCGAACATTTCTTACAGCCGCTGCATTTGATCTTCAAAATAAACCATTCTCTGAATGTTCGAAAAGAAATTTCGACTGCCATAATATTAATGATCGGTAACTTTCGCGAAAGATCGTAAGTTAAACTGTATTCGTCAATTGTATTTGTTGCTAAACATAGATTTCGCGCTAGAAGCTTTTTCTGCTCTCCAAAGTATTTATATAATTTATATAATTATAATTTATACATAACAAAATTATATAATTTATATATAACATAATTATATAATTTATATATAATTTATATATAAGTATAATATAAATTATATAATTATATACAATTATATTATATATAAAAAAAATATTATAAAATATATTATATATAATTATATAATTATATTACATATAAATTATATAACACTCATATAAGTATAACATAATTATATAATTTATATATAATTTACCACAATTTAGTATTGTTTAGTATAATTTAGTATGCAAATTATCATATTGTATGGTATAATTTAGTATATAATTTATCAAAAAATTAGTACAGTTGACAACGCTATTCCCACGCTTTCCAAAAGAAAAACTCTCTCCAATTTTTTCGTCGGGAATTGGACGTACGCGCGTTTGATCGAAACACGGCGACATTCTCGAAAATGGCTGCAATTATCGCGGGCTCATTACGTTAATTGCGATGCGGGGCTTCATCGATCCAGCGAGCCAAAGCGTATCGGGGCTGGCACAGCTCGTACAGATCGATAATTCAGTTTAATTAATTACGGGGCCTCGATTGCCGGGCACACGATATTACGATCTTGTCGATGCCAGGAGAGAACCGATATCCGAGCCACGGAGTCACGGGACACACGACTCCAGCTATCCGCGCGCCGATACCGATTCTCTCCAGTGCACGCCTCTGCTTCTATCTACGCGCGCGTACGTACACGCGTAAAATGAACAAACAGACGACGACAGGGTCCACCCACCTTCTAACCTACATACACCTCGTACGCCGTACCGTTTCTGGCCTGCACCCTGCGCTCGCGCGACTTATCGCCACGACCGTTTCTATGTATCTCGCCCAGCTCGACCAGTTCTTTCCTCTCGTCTGCGATCGGTTTTGTCTTTGCGAGAATTTACGCCGTTCAATTGCAGTTCATGGTATTGGCCAGGATATCGCCGATTTTGCACACTGCGAGTTAGGATTTATCGAGGACGAGTTGTTCGAAACAGATGTCCATAAGATTCGCGTTTAATCGCTTGTAGTCTTTGCTCAAAGTAAAGTTATGACACTGTATTTATTTTTTAAAATAGAAATATATATATATACGAACGTATATTAAGAAAATTCTTTATCAAAATTACTGATAAAGTATTTACTGAATTTTCCTGGAGAATTATGAATTATGTTCAACGTTCTTAGAAATAATCGGTCGGCTAATATCTGGTGGCTCTGTTGACCGTAGTTGTTCAACTTCGATTTTATACCAGCAATTGCAACTACACGATCCACTTGCAAGAAACGTTTCCATTATTTCGTCCAGCTCGCGTACAAGATACGCAAGATAGATATAAAAGGAACGAACACACGCTACTTCGTTTAAACTTCGGAATCGTTGAAATTTCGAAATCTCTTTGTTTAACTTTGTTACGTCCGAACGATTCCAGATTCTCTGAGACCAGAGTCCTTAACTACTTGCGCTGGCCAACTGACTGCGGACCATAACGAGTGACCAGACCGTATACAGTAATTCGTCGCTTTCTTTTTCTTTCGAGCACGTCGGTACGATATCACCGGACAGAAATTATTGAGTAAGTAATCAGTTTATTATTTGTTTCGCCCGTGTATTTGATTATATACTTAAATATATTTAAAACTGTGGAAATATTGCAATTTTGGGACAAATGCGTGGCACGTCATTCCAGAGAGCGCAAGAGATTAAAAGACGTCGAATGCCGGAGATTTATACGTCGCTGCTCGAAAACACGTGTACCCGAACAATCGTGATCGCAATCGAGATCGCGAGTGGGTGTTCTCTTTCGAGAGAGGTGTTCCTTCCCTCGTCCGAAAGGAGGAAATTGGGATGAGAGAGAGAAAGCCAGCAGGGATCACCTTGCGAATTACCGAGCAGAATCGCCGCTTGCAAGAGGATGGCCGCAGGTAGGGCAACAGCAGGAGATTTAAACGAACACGGCCTCGATTCACCTTTCGAGCATCCTCCGACGCCGAATCAGTGAAAGTCATCTGTACCCTTGACCAGCCTCGATTCACAGTTCCAAACTAGACGCGTGCAAGTCTAATGAAATTGTAATTGAAACCGAGATCAAACCCGACGTGTCAAAAAGACACATCTGTTTCCTGTTTTCTTTTTCTTGCGAATTTTTCTGCACTCGCGGGAAATCCAATACAATGCTCTTTGTAATAATTTTTTTTTGTTTATCTAGGTTCCGTTTTCTGAATTGCCTTTGTGAAAATTTAACGTTGCACGCGTATCGTCGAATGTTCAGTACTAGCATTCAATATAGGATTTGCGCAAATATTTTTGCTTTTGAAATTTCTTCAATTATTACGATAATGATCCTAAGTGTTGATTCAAAGTTGTGTAAAGGATATTTGAAAGAAAAAGAATATGCTTGAACTTCACGGAAAGATCTAATGGAAATTTTTGCGACATATATGCCATTTGAAAATTTAAATAAATAAAAGACTGCCTAAAGTAATAAAAAATTGTATCTACAAATGTCACGCGTTTCCCCTTTCTCCTTTTTTCTTTAAATTTCTGTCTACAGGTATTATGTGAAAATTTTATCTATGTAATAATTTTATATCTTAAATAAAATTATTTTCAAAAATCAGCAGTGTATGTAATTATCCACAATCTACTTATCTTCTCGTGAAAAAGAGAAATTAATTCTAACGTTTCGTGCGCATCGCAAAAATACCAAAATTATCTTGCTATATAAATAAGATTGATATATTAATTTGCAAAGAAATGACCATTCTGATCGTTTTAATTCGCGCTGCATATTACAAACACGTTTGTTCGAAGATTCTTTTCCGCGTGTCAATGCGGTGGAAACAGCATGCTCGTCGAATCGAGGACAAGCGAGTAAAAATCAATGGTCGTACCGGTACAAATCGCGGTGGCAAAGACCGCGTGGTTTTGTTTCTCCGTCCAATCTCTTCATCGCAATTCACCGGCGCGGTTCCGCTAGACGAGTAAGTACATTGTGTGGGCGATCCAGAGTTGGCCTTTTCATTCTCCCATTCCTCTCCCTCCTCCCCCGCCCCCCTTTTTCGTTGTCCAGCGTGGAACCTGCTTGAGAAGGAAAAATCAAGGGCACGCTTTCTCGTAAATTTGCCACGCTAATGGACGTAATTTGTGACTCTCTGGTCGCGTGCGTCTTCGACACGCCAGTGTCCGCGAGATCCAGCTATTTCGCGGTAATTTATGTGAAAAGAAAGTCACTTGGTCTTGTACACAGTTTGGAACAGAATCTTCGATGCAATTTTCATCGTTTACAGAGCTTTCGATGATTATGCTTGAAAATTGAATTTTTCATCCACCAATCACCGCTTTTCGACGTTCGTTTTTTTTAAAAATCCAGAATTTAATTGGCAAACAGTTGATTTAGAGAACAAAGTTTTGTAAGTTTGAAATGCAATTTATCTAACGTGTATCAGCTAACAGATTTAAATTGAATATTATTTATACGTTTTAATTTGAATTTTGCAAAAATCAGGATCACCTGACGGAGACGAAAATTTTTCCGCAAAAATTTGAACATTAATCTCCGGAAAAAAAAATCTTTGCGATCTTCATGTAACTTTATATTTTTGCGAATGTAATTAAAGGCGAATGCCTAAGCAGAATTTTGTTTCCACAATTAAATATTTTATAGTATTTTACTTTTTGATGCCAATATCATATGCCACGTACAACGAAACAAAGTGTACGGTTTTTGTATCTTTCGAAACGTTCGTCGCGAAGAACAGTTCGCTCGTACGACTCTACGTTTCTCGAAAATGTCCCAGCTATTCACGATCTCGCGACACGTTCATCATTCACGTGACCATTCGAAGGCCATTGTGCGCCGCGCACGAAAACAGGATGCGGGTTAGCGTGTCTCCCCGTGTTGCAAGAATTTCCTCCGACCTACAAGTTCATCCAACTTCCTGTCGCATCTCGCTTCACGCATCTCACACCCTCGTCATCTCGCCGTCAAAAAACTCTCGAACGCCGGTGGCAGAAAGGAGAGCCCTCTCTCCCGATTAAACGTCACGGTCCGTACAGGCTCCGCCTCTTTTGTACGTCGATCACGCATATCGAGCGAGTTCAAAGAGAGGCCAGAATGAGAACTCGGTGGCTGGTTAACCCTCGGCACGACAGTTTCGCTGGCATCCGGCGAACGACGAAGAAGAAGAAGACGCGATTTTACCAGCGCCGTGATTATTCATCTTCTTTTCTGTGGCAAGGTGTGGTTTATGTCGGTCGGCCGGCAGATAATCGCGGCGGTTCCGAGCACAGGCTTATTTCACCACGATCGACGATGATAATTGGTAACGGTACGCCACGACCGGGATGAAGAAAAATGAGGGTTCAGAACGAAAAGGATGGCTTTTCTCAGAAACCAATGAAATAGGAATCCTTTTTTCTTTTTTTTTTTTTTCGTTTCCGAGTACACGTATCTCTCGAAACAATGCGGGGAGAAATACGCAGATGGTTCACGGTACGTGGAAACGTGGTTATGAAACTGGGATCTCTGTGCATTTGGTGTTGCCATATCAGGACCATCTTTAGAGTGGAAAAACCGCGAGTATTCGTTTCTTTTCTTCTTTGGGGGTTTAAGGGTATCGTGAGATAAATTTCCGGGATTCGATAAGATGACGTCTAGGATACCACTGGGTTTTTAGTTGGGTTTTTTTACCCTACAAAAAAGTCTTCTCGCCCTCAATATCTCAAATTTTTCTAGCCTCCGATTTCTCCGTGGTTTGGTCGGAAATCTACATTTCCTTTAATTATTTTTTATGTATATTTCGAGAATTATAACTGGAACCATATCTCTTGACCAGAAATTTCTACAATCATTAATAAAGACACGTCAGTTTGAAACAGATCTATTTCAATTCTTCTCCTTTAACATTATTTCAATATTATTTGTTTTATTTTAGTGTTTTTAATATTATTTATAAGGAATTATAAAAATTTATAAAATAATAAATACATTCACATTCGTTTATATTAATATTCGAGTAATCAAAGTCACGTACACCTATCGTTGAAATGGATTATCAACCTTCAAGTGCCATCATAGACTTATAATCTTTTATGGTCACAAAAATGTAAGATATTCAGGAATTAAATTAAATAAAATTTGAGCCTAACGTGAAGCCTAAACTTCTGAGACTGTGATTGACCATTAAATAAATTTTACCAATGGCCCAGTGATGCAAGTTAACGATTAAATATGTAAAACCACTAACTACAAAATGTACGAAAGCTCGTGGATCGTTAAGCAAAAAATTTAGACCTGAACTAGTAAAAATTCGCATCGCAGCCAACGAGACACGTTCCACCTGTGCGGGTACACTTTCGACGAGAGCTGCAGATTCGTGGGTACCTGCGAGAACGTACCTTTCACACAAACGAGCGAGTTCTCGATGAGGGGGGCGAGGAGGGAACACAGGACGAGCACAGGCGACTTCTTCTTCGGGGCCGGTAATAAACTTTCTCTCCCGAGAGGAGCCTTTTGCTCGCTCCTTCCTCGTCGGCCCTCCTCTCCTCCTCTGGCCATTGTTACACCACCGGTCGGAATAAACGACGAAGGAGACGAGGACGAATACGAAGGCGGCGCGCGGCATAACGAGCCTCCTCTCTTCCTGGTGCGGCTTTAACGAAGACACGCGTAAACGCCGGGAATGCAGAAGCATCGTGTCGCTTCCAACACGCGTTCAACAGAGCGCCGCATCCCGTGCCGGTGTCGTTCGTTAAAATTAACGCGTGTTAACGTTCCAACTATTCCGCCGGATAAACGGGCTTCGAGGATTAATCTTTGAGATGGTTTATCGCGGGCGAGAAATTCAACATTAGCATTGACGAGTTTATCACCTGTAAGGTGTGCATTGTTCTTTGACGGAGAAATGTTATTTTATTTATTTATTTAGTTGGTGTTTTAATTATTAATTGACTGGAGAACTGTAGGAAATTTTATTCTGTTTTGTATTATATTTTATGTGACAAGGCGTGTATATATATATATATATATATAAATGAATTAATTATATTAAATTATATAATAATTATATAATTGTATTAAATTATTTATATATATTAAATAATTATATATATAAATTATAAATTATATATATAATAAATTATATTAAATTATTTATATATATTAAATAATTATATATATAAGTTATAAATTATATATATAATAAATTATTTATATATATAAATGAATTAATGTACTTGCGATAGAGTAACAGGAAATTAAGAACAATGTGAAGCGTTCAATTTGTAGTACTAGAAAGTGTTAGCAGCATGATGACCATTTTACTTTGAATATTTTGTATATTCGTATTTTCGTATATTAAGTCCATTCTCCACATTTTTCAGCCTTAAACTTCCCGCGAGCATGTACTTGTAACGTAATCTATAATACAATAAATAGAATTCGAATGTCTGTTAATATTTGAATTTAATTTCTATCATAAATGTATTTTTAATCTATTCTAATCTATTCTTCATAAGTGTATTTAATCTATTGAAATTTTTCCCTCTGTTAAGATTTCCCAATAACGAATAAATATCCCAACTTAAAATTATTATTGCACGTTATGCATTCACTCTAGAAAATTTTTTAGAAACAGTCGAAAATTTTATTAAATTCTCGAAACGATCCCTGAAACAAGTTGACTGATTCATGAAACAACTTCAACCGATTGTGAGACCGCGGGATCAGATATTCTGTGGGAAGAAAGGTGACCCTAAGATCTGTGAAACCACGTGTGCGGAGTTTCTTCGATTCGTTAGCGATAAAAAGAAGTTTGCGGACACACTGGGATCGATTAGATGTAGGTTAGGTATAGTGTTACTCTGATTCTCCGTTACATCTTGGTAACTTGGGTCAGGTCACGGTTAAATATCAATTTTCGGTCTTTGGAGCAAAACTGGTACTTAATCTTTCGTCTATCTTCCCTTCCCGTGCGCAGGATACAGATTTTAAAAGAAATTTACGAGTCTCGCGCGTGTCCACCCACGCGTCGACCAAAGATAAGATAAATCAGATTCACGAACGAGTTTAACATATTCTTAGAAAGCAATGACACAGAAGAGATAAACGACGTTGAGTGTAATATTCTCTTTCACATTTCTTTCTTTTTTTTTTTCAAAAGAATTGAAATTAAACGGCAACAAATTTTAAAGATTATCTCCTTTCTTTTTTTTTTTAATAAAATAACTCAATTTGGACTGTCCTTGCATACAAAGACAAGTTTAAGTTCAAGAAAGCAACCAAAGATTATTACATTTACTCGGAAAGTACGCAGAATTTCTGCAAAATATTTAAAATCTTTTTCAGTTTTACTGACATTTTTTGTAATATCCGATTTCACAAAATATGCTCGATACTACTTAGAAGTTATTTAAGATTTTAATTATTGAAATTTAACTCATTCGCATCACGATTGCAAATCCACAAATTTCTATATTTATGAAAGACTATTAATTAAATTAAATTAAATCAAATTTCTAATACTACGTATACAAAATCTATTAATCTCAAAACATCAGGTACGTACACAAGGTATCATACAATTAAAAAAAAAAAAGAAAATACTTGTAACAAAAGTACAATCAACAAGTATGAAATTTTTAGTCAATCGTTGCCCACGAATTATTCCGCATAAAACAAATGTTACTCACGAGATACTTCGTATTTTATAATGTAAATGAAACAACAAAAAACGTACGCTTACCATCAACAATATCGTCCCGACGACAATGTATAATTATATATTGTACTAAAATGAATCTCGAAGAAATCAGAATCCAGAGAATCAATGAACCGACTCCGAGTTTCACAGAGTCGACAGAGTGCATAGATAAGGCGAGCCAATGGCGAGGAACTGCGTTGCGTATCAGACGATGCTCTCTCAGACCTGTTATCAATTTCTTTTCTTTTTCTTTTTCTAGCTGAGCTGCCGGTTCAACAACTCTATCCGCCATTGGAAGACCGCAAGAAACGTGGATAATAATCGTAGCTCGTGTCTAGGAGCGAGCATCGCGAAGAGACCGACCAATCATCCGCAGGAAACAATCACACGTAACTGTTCGCGTTAAATGAAACGAGTGGATCGATAGTCAGGATCGAGAGTCAGGTTCCCTCGAACCTGCACGAGGCACGATCGGATCCAGGAACGATGGATACGTTCGATCGAATTTCCAATCTCTAACGATCATCGCTTTTTTTTTTTTCATAAAACGTAGATCATGGCCAAGCGCCATTTGACACGCGATCTATTAACCGAGCGGCGAAGAAACGGCTCGAAAGATCGATCAACACGAGCGTAACTGCCTTTATTACGGCTCCACGTTCGTAATTTCGATAGAGCTTCCAAATTATAGCACAGTACGGGAGAGAATTAGAGAGAAGACTGGAGTTCGGATCTAATTTGGGTTGCAGGAATGGTTCGAATCGAGCTCTTTTTGGAAAGATGAAGGTGAAACAGATATCTAACAGATTCTTCGTAATTGAAGCAATTTCGATACAAATTAAGAATGCACACCAACAAGATTGACAATGTTCGATGTTTCTTCTATCTTGCTCGTTATTTCTTGTTCTGTTTGACGAAATAAAAATATTTAAGGGACTGAAACACAGTTTTCTATATCGTTACGAGAATTAAATTGCCTGTTCTTTGTGTTGGGGCAATTTTTATTTTTAAATTAAATGAAATATTTAATGTTACCAGCGTTATTCATTAATTTATTCAATACCCTGAATAAAATATCTGTGACATAAATAAAATTAATAAAATATCGCTAAAAAAAAAAAAAATAAAATATCGTTTTGTATATTAAAAAGAAAAAAATTAAGTTATGTAAAAGATAAAAGAGCGTTCATTCTTTGTACGAAGACAATTTTTAATAAATCAAAATCCTATAGGATATTATATTCAATAGTGAGAATATACAAGGCATATTTTATGCAATAATTTATCAATTGTAATAACACGAATGAATACGTTATATACTTCTGTTTAACAACAACAACAAAAGATATAATTATTAATAACAATAATTAATAAACATAATTTCGAATGACCTGTAATTTGCAAAGCTTATCTCTAGAATTTTATACGCTACATCGTTGTCTCGCTAGTTCTATTCGCATCCGAAGGAACTTTTTTAATATCTCGCGACTTGTGAAATTTCACCAACAACGCCACTCCGAATTGTACAAGACATGATTCGATGCAACGAGACGCGTGAAAGATAGTTTTCACGAGATGCAGTTAGAGTAACTGGGGTAAAGGCGTGGTGGACCTTCGGAAGGTCGTCCGTCGCGGTTCGTCGCCCGGCACGTTGGAATCGCCGGCTAATGGAACGATTGTGGCACGAAACGCTGCGTCTCTCCTCGATTCCACGGCACAAAAGCGCCTCGGTGAGTGGCTGGGATAGTGAACGGGCCCCCGGGTAATTACCGAGACCATCCGAGGGCGACTAACGATGCTTCGAAAACCACGTCCTGGGAAGTATTCGCGAAAAAAGAAGAAACAGAAAAAAAAAAAAAAAGAAAAGAAAAGAAAAAGGTCGAAGTATCTAAGAAAAACCGATAGAACCGATCGTACCAGACAGGAAGTTCATCAAAAGAGTCTATTCAAGTCGAGGAGATGGACACGAAATGAAAGAAGAAAAAGGTTAAACCGAGATTAAGTTGCTTGTGTTAGAGGTGGGACAAAACAGGGAACAGAAAATGGTGATATCATTTGATAGACTGAGAATTACTGGAAATTTATTTCGGAGCTAAAGAAGAAGTTCATCTAAAATTCATATGTGACATGGATAAATATAACCACGTGCCTGAATATGAAAGAATGTATTTAAAAAATCCAAAGCTTGGTCGTTTCTGTGATACCTATGGAAAATAATTTTCCACCGGAATTCTATTTCTTTGAATTACATTTGCAAAAGTACGAATTTATATAAATTCGTCTGGAAATAATAATAATTAAACTGCAGATGTTTGACTTGTTATATATATATATATATTTATAAAAATGACCAGTGTGGAATTTGAATAGAAAGTTTACAATTAACTTTGGATATTTTTTTCATATCTTTACGTGTTGTGTGCATTCTTAAACATAATACGAAATTCAGATATCATAGGTGAAAATTATTCAGCGAATTTTAATGAAAATTATACAAAATACGCCGACTGCGGTAATCATGAATTGAATGAAAAACTCCAGAAGCGAGCAATTTAATTATTTAATTCATATAATTCCCAATAATTCCCAATAATTGTAATATAATGTCAATTTTTCATGCAGATGTATACAAAGCGTTCGAAACAAGATACTCGTTTCCGTTGCATAAATAGCAATGGAAAGAAATTGCGTTTGAAAAGACGTAAATATGCATAAATATCCGCAGCGAAGGTGAAAAATACGACGCGAGAGAAGTCGTCAAGGGGAATGAATGGAACGTGTATAACACGAACAGAGCAATTAATAGTCGGAACGTTATGGTATTATGTTCGTCGGCAAACTTGTCTACGAGGAAAATCGCGGAAGCGACGCGGCCAATAGCAGCGTGAACTTTAATTGATCCGGGATTTTACGCGAAAATCGCAGGCGGCGCGTGTAACGTCGGATAAAACCGCGGCCAGATTCCTGCCGATCATTTACCGAGAGTATCGCCTCACATCGGTCTCAGTCGATTAGCTCCGGCCTGGCTCGAACAATAGCTCGAGGAAGAAGAAGCTCGCGTTACGAGTTTCACGGTAGCCGCCGGTGTTTCTGCCTTCGTCTCTGCACCCTTCGACAACGTGTATCGATCATGAACCCTTTCTCTCTCTTTCTCTCTCTCGCCATGGAACGAGCGGACGGTCATAAACGATCGAACAAGCAAAATAAATTAATGAGAGAAAAAAGAAACCGGTGAAATCGATTCCCCAGATTCGCCGGAGCGAATTTAAATTCGGATCACACTTGCCGAACGATCAGGGGGAGAATCGAGTTGACCTATTTGAGGACGATGGGTATTGCTTTGGAGATTGATCAGGTGAAACTTGACGTTTCGAGAACGTTGCCCAGTTCCTTCCGAAGTGGACTTTTAGTTACGAACGGATAACTGGATTTAGTCGTCGAAATATTTATAAATTGTCGTCTGAAATATTTGAATATTTATATTGTAATAATTAAAATTACCCTGCGTCTCTATGACATACGCATGTAAAGTAATTGATAGGATTGATTGTGCGGATGTTTTCTATCTGATATCAGAAATGGAGAGAATTTTGAGCATGAAGAGCCAATTACTTTTTAAATCGTTTCATTAGAAGAAATATAATATTGCTGACTTTTCAAACTGATCTTGCAGAGTGAATCTTTACGAACGTAGACCGAAAAGAAAAATTCTAGAAACATGCAACAGCAAGTCAAAAATTTGGAATCACTTTTTAAGTACCTATTTTGAATCATCTGACAAGTTTATCGCTAGTTACCAAGATGGTTATCAATTCATCGATATTCGCCAATCGCTTTTATTTTTTCGAAAGAATATCATAAAAACATCAGACTGACTTCCCTTTAAATTCTCAAGTTTGATTCACAATTTACTACTCATTGACGGAATCAACTGAATTTATTTATCCAACATTCGTCAAAGATTTTCTAAAAATACACGAACCGAATCAAAAGTAAGTTTAAAAGGATCACTTCAATTTTATTGTTCAATGAAAACTGATCCAACATACACGTCACTGAAATTTCGTTTTTAAAAAGTTAATAAAAAAAAGAAAATGTATTATTTTGTTTTAACACGCACAATTCCAATCCCAAACTACTGACCAGCAGCACGCCCCCTCCGATAAAATCACGTTTCGCGGCCAGTTAGCAAGCCTAACTACCGTGTGCTCGACGATCGGCCACAGCAAGGTGTACCCTGATGGAATTCTGGTCGATCGATCACCGACCGCGGGCGCACCCATCCAGAGAGCGCCCGCGAAATTCCACCGCCGGTCCAATTATCGATCGTCCAGTTAGCTGGGATCGCGATCTTGACAACAATGCCCGATTCCGACCGCGAGTGCGACCTGTTTAAAACGGACGGGCATATGCAGCTATCGCAGAAAACACGTTTCACAGGCGATACGTGATTTTCCTTTAGATTGATGGCTGCACGATGCATCATGCGAACGTATCGTTAGACTCATGCGAGCAAAGTAGATTCCCGTGTGATTCCGTAATTTCAGCCTCTCGGCGGCAATTGGCCGAAGAGGAACAGAAAATAAAAAAGAATGATCGACCCGAGCGAGTAAGATTAACGGCGCGATTCATAAGGAAGTTGGACGCGCTTCCTCTTATCATCGAGCGTGATACGAGAGCCTGGCTAACGATCACCGGAGGCAGCCTCGGATTCCGCATTTCCCTTTAATTCGTCCCTCGAGATGAAATTCTAATGCCCGGCGCGCTGATTGTCTCTCTCGAACGCGCGGGCACGGATAAATCGAAGATGCCACGACACCGGAAATGGAAGACGCTTCTCTAGCGAGCCAGCTCTGCCTATTACAGCCACTGCGTGCCACGTTTATATTCGCGTTTCGAGCTATCTGCGTTAATTTTCCTTCATCCCCTCGTGAATGCAATCGCGATCGACGGCACGGTCTCTCGAAATACAGACAGCTTCGCCGAACTTTCGGATCGGACGGCGGACAGCCTCCAAATCTACAGCCTCTGAGTCGTTTAAAAACGGAAGTTTTTTTTTTTTTCTTTTTTTTCCGTTTGTCTATTTTGTTGCAGTCCCTAGGGTTTTAGGTTGCTCCTTTTGCCTGCATTTAACATTGAGAAAAATTGGAGTAGTAATCAAGTTAAATCTATACAAAATATGCGTAAGGCCAATTACAACATATGGATACCAAGTCTGGGCAGCCGCGGCCAACTCACACATAAATAAAATACAAAAAATGCAAAATAAATTCTTAAAGATAATCCTAAACAAACCATACGACACACCGATTAAAACACTCCACCATATAGCAAACATCCCTACAATAGAAGAATACATACACACCTCCATACACAAAGCATACCACCCAGAGCACGAAAATCCTCTAATCAAGGCCATAGGAGATTACAATATAGAAGAAATTCTATTAAAAATAAGAACAAAACTGCCTAAAAACGGAAGGAATCCTCGCGTAGAATTTATAAGGTTCGATTTGCCACGACAGTGTAACGGGACACGTTTCACTAACGAGGCTTGGTGAATTTTAAGCTTCGGATGGTGGTGGCGGAGTCAATAAATTTTACTAAATGAATATACGTACATTTGTAAAAATATAATAATGACACATCCTTCGATTGAAGTTTGAAAGTACAAATGATACGTGATTCATTTAACAAGACAAGAGTTCATTTACTTCGTCTTAAATTCATTTTCTTTTTTTTTTTTTTTCATTTTCATTTCACGGTTCCTGCTGAAGAAAATTAAATTTTATATTATTTTTACTTACTATGTGTTTTAGTTTACATTGTAATTTTTTTGTTTATATTGTTGCAATGGTAATCTTACGATTTGATGGTAGATTACAACTCTGTTCTTTGCTGCGAGTTTGAAATATTATGTGTAACAATATAATGTTTCAAACTCACGAGGTGCGAAAATCACACTATATTATACGTATATCATTAATATCAATATCATGGTAGATATTGTTATATACCAATTTTAAATCGAACTATTAATTAATATTATAATATTAATATCATGTAAACTTTTAAACTTCCTTTTGTAACTCAGAGAACCAAAATATTCAATGAAAGAAAAATCTAATACAAAAATTCCGTGCATGAGGAAAAAAAAACATAGACACTATTACCGACTATTGTCGAAAAGTATTAAAATACTTGATAAAAGAAAAATCTAATACAAAAATTTGCGTTATATATATATAAAAAGATAGATACTATTGGATCAAATCTAACTATCAAAAAGCTGAAATATCAAAAAAAAAAAAAGATTTGCTTTCGGATTTAGCATAGAAACGAAAAGATGTAGCATATACTGTCGAGTAAAATCATCTATTGCGAACGTAAGTATAACGTTACCCGCTGTCCAAGGATTCAAAGAATCTCGGAGTCTAGAAACACTAGTTGCAAGTTGCAACGAGGTAAGGGTAGAAAGAGTCACGCGCGAGTAGTATACCAGAGGAGATATATATACAGAGAGGACGAGAGGAGAAGATCCGATAGGAAGCGGTAACCTTGACCCAGGTAATCAGGTATCCACGGAGCCCGAGCCAACTGCTGGCACACATTCCCGCGGATCTATGCTATTGCTCGTTCACGACCTTCCACGGTGACCCAACCTCCGACCCCCGGCAGTCACAATAGCGAAGATCACGAGTGGCTGAGTAGGCCACGACAGCCGGTGAACGCGAATCGAGGTCGTTCCGAGGATAATTGAAACTCGCCGGTATCGAATGGAGAGGAAAGTCAGCGAAGTCGTGATCGTGTCGGAGGAAATTTCTCGGATAGAACTGGAACGTTTCGCGGAAGAATTCACGAACGAGGTGAATCTCTAGCGTATTTTGGAGACTATTTCCATGAGATGAATCGAGCGTCAGTCAGCGTTTGTTCATGCTGACAGAATTAAGAACTTGTCAAGTAGGTATACGTGATTTAAGATGAATGCTACGTGTTAAGACAGATGTGTAATTTGCGACGTAAGTGAATTTGCATATTTATGTAAAAGAAATTGACAACTGAATTATCAACAATTAAGGAGATAGCCAGGTATGTGAAATTATTTAATTTGATTTAAATAATGCAGTTGCACTGGAAAGCCAACAAGATGAAGGTTATAATAAGAATCTTTACGAATCGACGAAAATTAACAATCCTAGTTATAATAAAAATACTAAGAATTCAATCCTAATGTAATTATTCAGTGTCACTTGAAATTTGAGAAATGTGAAATATCAATGACAGAATTTGCAAATTCACTTCTACACTTGAGATACCTTTTAAAATTTAATTTTATTAATCCTTTGCCACTATACGTAAACATCGAACATTCGTTTAAATTGGTCTTGGTCGTCGGGTTATGGATGGCCTACTTCGAGGAATCTCGATTTTCGTACAAAAAAGTGGTAGGTCGGGTCCGGGCTACTGAAAAACGGAAAAAACCGTTTTCTGCTGATGAATGGTCCGATGATATCATGTTCAAAGAAAAAAAAAAAAAGATGCACAGGAAGGCTCTTGCATTCATCGGTTTGTATTAGGGAAAGATTACGTTTACGGGGAGTAATTCTCGATGCGAGCAACTCTTTTATCTCGATGTAGAGGAATATTCTTAACACTAAAACTATCAATTTTCAATTTACACGCATTACAACTACGACAATATTCAAATTAAATTATAATCACGCGTCAACTAGAATTGCAGCATATTTTATATCTTTAAGAAATAATATCATCTACTGAAAATGTTTGCACGTTTTTGATAATTGTAGAGGGGAAAAATTCGACGGTCATTTTGACTAGCTTGGCAGTTTTAACGTTGGTGAATAGTTTTACTTTGAATAAATTAACTTGTTATCACTCACGATTAACAGACGAATCAACAGTGTGTCTCTGCTTACCTGAAACAAAGAAAATGTAGATAATCAATATAGAATTCTAATAAAATATTTTAATACAGGTAATTTAATAAATCAAAAATGAAATTTTAATGACTTCAATTGGTTAAACGAACATTACCAATAAAATGAGATTAAAACTAAAAATTCCAATACAAAGCTCAAATTGTTATCGGACAGACCACGAACCTTTGGTTCATTTCTAGGAAATTTCAAAACGACAAGAACACGAAAAATATTAGAAAACATACAAAATGTCCGCTATAATCTTCAACGAGTGACGCATACCTTTCAGATTAGATTTTACTTTTTGAATCGTGCTCAAAATCTGCATAAATACCCGCTATCAATTTAGCTATCAGTGCCCAATGATACCAGTCAAAGATTAAACTCTTGTAGACGATGCTTACATAATCACCGAGATATGCCCTAAACTATCGAACTCTTCCAAAGAAAAGGACCTGTTCTCTCCGAGGTAGCAACCGTTTAACCGAAGAGGAAACCATCCGAGCGGATCCCCGGTTGGCGATGTTTGAATTGGCCAGGAGCCGAGCGAAAACACGCGGAGATGTTTTCCCAGGGCTGGCTCCGATCGGTCGGCGAAAAGCAAATCTGTGTGTTTGCACACGTGAGAAAGCTTCGAGGTACTAATCGTCGATAACAGCCAACCAACTCGATGGACGAAACAAACGATGGAATGAAAGAAGAAAGAAGCCTGGTTACTATTATTTTCTCTTTCGCGTAGGTTGTATAATAAAACTTCTTTTTGTCTACTTAATAGTACACTTATTCGTATCTTGACGAAATCAAAATTATATACTCTTACAGCACATGATTTACTAATACTGTGTTTACGCGACTCTTACGTGTTGTTTCACTGCTCGGTGCCCGACGAATTAAAACACACATTTCCCTTTGGTTGCTCAATTAATTTCTCAATTAACGATCAAACATGTAGAAAAAAGTTTCATATATCGAGCCACCGGGACGGTTCTACGACAATACAAAACTTGCACCGAGTTAAGTTATATATATTTATAGTAATGAAACATGACAGACTTTACAATATTTTATTTTTGCTGTCTTGGATATCGAATTCTTGCTTCAGAGTATCGCGAAAATTTTATTTCTATCTGGTTCTCTAGGGCAACGAATGAACCGGACATGCGTTACTATATATGGCTAGAAGCACTTTCAAACAGAAGAATGTTGTCTTTCATCAAGACTCAACTCATTCAGCGTTAGCGCGAAAATTCAAAGTAACATCCGCAGAGGAAGGAGCTGCGATAATTCGAAAGTGTCGATGTATATATTTATAAACGACAGATCGCATGTGCAGCGCGACAGGCAGTCGCCTCGGCGAGATATTCGAGTCGATCTCTTCCTGGCCGCGGCGATCGCGTGCCACGAGGCTTCGTCAGCATCGAGAAATGCAGACGGGAGCCGAACGTGCGAAAAAAAGAAAAAACGAAAGAAAAAGGGAGGCGGTAGGGCGGCTCGTTCGGTCCAAAGCGCGAAGGAGAATGAGAATCGAAGGGAAAATAAGTGAGAAGAGGACGCGAGGGGACACGAAGGATAGTGTTCGGGAGCTGTTGCTGCTGCTGCTGCTGCGCGTTGCCCCCGGGGCGGAAGAACAAAGGGGAAAAAAATCTATGAAGGTGAAGGCTGCTGCTCGGTGAAGGCAGCCGACCGAAAAGGGACTCAAGGTGCCGCAAATCTCGCATAACGGGCTCGGAAGGGTCGAAAATTTGACTCTATACCTTTGTCGACGATCCCTGAGAATGTGGCCGACCCTTGCATCCCATCCTAACAGCTCCTTCGCGTCAACGTCTAATCCACTCGAGTCTAATCTATTATGTTTCCCCTTCTCTTTTTCATTTTCTGTTTCCTTCACTTCGGATTCTATTAAGTCTAAGTTGAGTGGGTCCGCGTAATTTATTCGCTAAACTATCTCTTTTTTTTTCTTCCCTTTTGCAGCTTGCGTTGGTTCTCGTCGGTTAAACAGATTGATTGCTTGGCATCCGCAGGATTCTCGAAAGAAGGTGTAGCTTATGGGTCTCTTTTTGATTGCCTCGAGCCACCGAAAGGGTTGCATCTGTCAGCGTACCTGCTAATCGTGCATCTGGTATACCTTGATCCCAAGTCTTTTCTACGAACCTTAAATAATTCACGTTCTAAGCTGTTTGTAATATTGGACGAGTTTTGAGGATGACTTTTAATTGAATCTTAGTTCAAATTCTTCGTTATCAATTGACGATGGTTTTGTAATAAATTTTTTTAGCGTCATTTTACTATGCTCGAGTAATTTATTTAGAAACAATCTCAAATCAAAGAAGTACAGAAACTTTAAAATATAATTCATGAAAGGATTAGATCATTTCTATGATTTTTGTTGAAAGGATACGACACATACCTGGATTAAAATTTCACTCATATTTACAATTTGTTCGAACGTAATGTTGCACGTATGCAGCATTGAATTGCATCAAAGAATTGAGAAAAAAAAATTTGTACCGTTTCGTAATAGTAAAAGCTACTTGAACTGAAGATATGTAATACATAATAGACAAACACCGGTTATAAAACGCTGATGTGTAGCTATACCAACGGAAGTGACGATGTAGCAAAAAACAATTGCAATGAATGACGCGGGTAAACACGTTACATAATTCAAGTATCCTTCTTCTTGCTCTTTTCTTTCCACTCTCCACAGGATCAATAAAGCAAAAAATTTTTCAATTCAATAATCTATCAAAAAACGAAGAAGTATTTATAAAAGAAAAAAACTGTTCTTCATACTCTCTAATTTCATTTAACTAAAAGTGTACAAATACGCTTGATGCTTTGATATTTAAGAAATTTTTCATAAATGTTAAAATATTCTTTATTGAAAGATAATATACAAGAAATGGTCGTTTGTCCAGTCCATGTGTTCTACTTACCTCATTCGAACAAACGAACAAAAATTCCATTTTATTTCAACTAATTTCTAACTCGCAAGTATTTCACAGAGCATAAAACGTAGCATGAAACTTATTGAAGCAGGTTCTTCCTCAAGCTTCCGCTTCCTAAATGTTCCGCGTGCTTCGTAGACCACATAAAATAACCATGACAGATCATAGACCCAGGGCAAATACCTGCGCACCGGTCAATTTGTTCTTGCCTCGCCGCCTGTACAGCTACACACGCACACGATCTCGAACGTCTAATCAAGACTAATCGTTCGCTTGATTCCTATCGATCACCGCGGAGAACTTTTTCGCCAGTGTAACGACTCGTGTAACGTACTCTGGTCTTACATGCTTCGACGCGGCGGTAGAAGGAGAAGCGACAGGAAGTGGGTTCGAGGCTCGTGCGCGCGCGGAAGGTAGATCTTCGACGCGAATTTCCGCCGCGGGCTACCGTCCGCCATCGTTTGCGACAAGAAACCACACGGAACGAGAGGAGAATCCTACGTTCTAACGCGGGTTAAACTGAAGCTACGATGGTCACAGTCGATATTTACGCCGCCGTTTTAATAAACGTTTGTTACGAATAAGGAAGAGGCAAGAAGAGGAGCAGAACGAGAGAAGGAACAGTCGTTTCGTGCGAGCAAGAATAATGAATGATAAAAGAAAAAGTACGATCAGAAAGTGAAATTATTAAACTAATTTCTTTTAATTTAAATTATATAATAATCATATTATATAATAATTATACTATATAACATTATAATTATATATTATACTATATAATAATAATTATACTATATGCTATGTACTAATAATAATCATACTATATAATATTATTAATTATATATTAATTATAATATTATATTATATTATATTATAAATATTATATAATAATTTAAATGTAGTTAATTGAACTCTTCCTTTTATGTTGATTCTTTTTCTTCTTAAAATATTATGGGCAACTATGAGGATACACATTTTTTGCACCTTCATGATGCCACTGTTCACACTCATGTTCTTTAAACCACAGTGAGTAGGATCAGAGGCAATGAACTCTCAAATGGACACAACGATTTTGAGAGTTCTATCGGATAGTAAGCTCTCGAGTATTTCGGTTTCTCTCGGATAGTGCAAATTCTCAAAACTGCTCTGAAACGGACACAACGCTCGAGAGTAACTCTCGCGAGAGAAACTCTCAAATGGACGCAAGGCCTAAGAGACGTATATTCGCGGCCGTAGACAAATGCACCGGCATTCGGTCCAATTATCCAAGGCCAGCGATCAACGAGATAAAGCTTCGCGAGGAGAGGAACACAGAGAGACTGGGTCGTTTCACCCGATCGTGCAATATTTGGCGCGATGAAGAGCGGGACAGGCCACAAAAAAGGAGAAAACGTGCCGAATCGCGCACGCGTAACATGGACACAAGGTGGAAAGTTCGTCTTTGGTGTACGGATAGAGACGGAATTAACGGTGGTTGAAGAAGGAGAGAAGGCAAAGGGACACGATCTCTCTAATCGTTGGAGAGGGGGGTATTCAATCGAAACCAGTTCGCCGGGTACAAGCGACGAGCGACATTAGCGATGAGTTATTGCGAGGGATGGAACCGGGATCCGGGAAAAATGGTCGGTGAATGGTCACGAGATTGCCGCGGTTTTTCTGCGTTAATGCCACGATTTTTCTGCCCCTCGGGACGATCGATCCTCCGCCTCTCTTCCACCGGCGTCACGCGATTCCCGCCGCGAGGAACGCGTCTTCCAACTGCGACTTAGCTATGTATGTACATATATATATATATATATATTTTTTTTTTAAATAAATTGATCGAGTTTCCATTCAGTTACGAGAGGGTTGAATTTAGACGTCGATTTTCTCCGAGTTATACGTAATATTCGAGACAAATCGCTTTCGATTCATGCCTTTCTATCTCGTTTCCTAGTATCCTTTATTATCGAGAGATTACACGGCGTGCTGGTAACGAGCTGCTCGATTAATTTTATCGCGGTTGAAGTATCGAGCACGGGCAAACGGATTTTCTGCGGAAAATGTAGAAGAAGAAGGATAATTGAAAAGAGGTCGAGCTGAATTTCCTGCAAACATTCGGCATTTATATATAGAAATGTCTCATCGCCAGAGAGATTCTTTCATCGTACGAATCGGAAAATATTTTTCCAACGAGCATTGCTAAATATATATAAATAGCAATAAAGTAATGGTGGTTTATCAAATTAATACGATGCTTTCAGATTTCTGTAATTCTATTTAGAGTTCTTTTCGTGCATCGAGGACACTGGAAATTCTTTTCCAAATGTTTTGAAGAGATACATCTTACGTCCGTCGTTATTCTAGCTTGCTGTTCCAGTTGGTGGAAAAACTGACGATGTTCCGTTTTTCACACATCGTCTCAGTTCACGTGAATTTTCATGCACATTCAAGCACGATCAACAGGCGTGCGACGATTATAGGAAACGCCACGTCGAGATTGGCGATCTAGGCTCCGTCGACATCCGGGGCGGCCTGTTCCTGTTCTGGACCAGTCCCGGGGACAGATCCCTCGTTCAACGGGGAACGAACTCTCGGACGAGTCTTCCTTCGAAGCCTGCGGGACCAGTTCACCGCGTCGTCGCTTCCAACTCCAGTTGGAGGGAACGAGACGACTATAACAGTGTGCAAGGGCTACGAGAAACGAGCGAGAGAGGCTACGAACGGGCAAACGAGAAAAGTTCTCTTTCTAGAGAGAGAACCTTGAAGAGGGAATCGAAAGGAAAGACGAGCGAGCAAAAGAAAAAGAGAGAGAGAGAGGGAGGAGTACAGCGACTGAAAAATACCCCTACATAATTATTCGCCGCGAAGGCCGTCCTGTGCGTTACGCAGGTGGACGTGTGAGTGCGTGCGTGCGTGCGTGTACGAGCTGAATGCACGCTTGCTGGACACACGCGCCTCCTTCATCTTGAGAACGAGAGAGAGAGAGAAAGAGAGAGAAGAAGAAGAAGAAGAAGAAGAAAGGCGTAGAAGAGGGTCCGTGTCACGGACCTGTTCCCGATATATACTGGTCTTTTGCGAAATGCCGCGGGATTCCACCAGCCGAGCGTGAGATCTCGATTTTCACTAGCCGGGCGATACGGTACTGTTGCATACGCGCTCATGTTGCATACCTATCCTACGCTTCATTCTTGTTGCGTCAGCTGTCCCGAAAGTTTGAGGGAGAACAGGACGATTTCTTCGAATCGTGTTTCGAGTTTGTCTGCCAGGCAGCGTTTCTGTTTTAACGAACTATTGTTGAAACGGTGTTGTTACTAATATTATGGTGCTAGTTGTTACTGTTATTATTAATATTATACAGAGTGTTCCACTTTGGGTGGCAAGTAACGCGAAAATGTCAGATAAATTATTCTCATACGATGCTTCGTTTGAGTCTCTTTAAATCTCAACGAATGTGTTAAAGAGCCATCGTATTCCATGATTTTCAATTTGTTTTCATTTTCACTACTAATCTTCGCTGCGGAGAACAAAGTGGATTTTACTTGATAAATTTTCAAACTTGTTGTTTCTTTTTCTTCTCTTCGATATTATTTTTCCATATATAAAGAACGAATCGTTCAACGCATTGTTGGAAATTATATATGTAATATATGTGTAATGTTCAACAGCACACATTTCAGAAAAAAATTTCATTTTAAATTTATACGAAGTTATACCACAAAGTACAATTTTACAATGGCTCGCGTAACGTTCTCTCATCTCATTGCATTTCAGGGAAATTCGCCTTTCGCGCGAGACGATTTCATTATTCACCCAGTTGTGAAAACTGAGACACTCGAGAAAATCAACGTGGTAGCGCGGATCTAACGCGGATTAAACTGAAGCTACGATGGTCACAGTCGATATTTACGCCGCCGTTTTAATAAACGTTTGTTACGAATAAGGAAGAGGCAAGAAGAGGAGCAGAACGAGAGAAGGAACAGTCGTTTCGTGCGAGCAAGAATAATGAATGATAAAAAAAAAGTATGATCAGAAAGTGAAATTATTAAACTAATTTCTTTTAATTTAAATTATATAATAATTATACTATATAACATTATAATTATATATTATACTATATAATAGGACGATTCTTCGAATCGTGTTTCGAGTTTGTTTGCCAGGCAGCGTCTCTGTTTTAACTATTGTTGAAACGGTGTTGTTACTAATATTATGGTGCTATGCTAGTTGTTACTGTTATTATTAATAATATACAGAGTGTTCCACTTTGGATGATAGGCAACGCGAAAATGTCAGATAAATTATTCTCATACGATGCTTCGTTTGAGTCTCTTTAAATCTCAACGAATGTGATTAAAGAGCCATCGTATCAATGGCTCAAATTCCATGATTTTCAATTTGTTTTCATTTTCACTGCTAATCTTCGCTGCGGAGAACAAAGTGGATTTTACTTGATAAATTTTCAAACTTGTTGTTTCTTTTTCTTCTCTTCGATTTATTTTTCCATATATAAGAACGAATCGTTCAACGCACTGTTAGAAATTATATATGTAATATATGTGTATGTTCAACAGCACACATTTCAGAAAAAAATTTCATTTTAAATTTATACGAAGTTATACCACAAAGTACAATTTTACACTGGCTCGCGTAACGTTCTCTCATCTCATTGCATTTCAGGGAAATTTAGCCTTTCGCGCGAAACGATTTCATTATTCACCCAGTTGTGAAAACTGAGACACTCGAGAAAATCAACGTGGTAAATCCTCTCGTGTTACGCGCCGGGCGAACGGTGATATCCGATTGGTGTACATTTCCGCGGCAATTAACCGCGAAATCGTGAAATTCCGTGGCTCGTCGAAGCCTCCGCAGATAATTTTACAGGCGGTTCCGCGAGGCAAAACAGAGTAGATTCATTTCTACTCTCGAATGAAAGATCTTGGGACGATCGTTGGGACGAAGACGGATGATTCGACGGACTGGAAACAATTTTCAGCAGAGGGGCAAAAAAATTCGTGGGCAATCTGCGAGACGTAATAGATAGATAGGCGCGACTGGTGAGCCACGGTGAAATGGTAACGAACGAGACCGCGGACAATGATCGCGTCCGGTGGTCTGACGGGGCTGCTGCAACCGTGACGAAGACCGGAGAAACGTATCGGAATGATTCATCGGAACGTGGCCGCGCGAGTGTGGAGAATTCGAAAAGTTGAGCGCGCCGATGGGGCGAAAGCTGTGGCCAGCAGCCCTTTGTACTCGCGCTGCTTCGACCCGAGGAATTCTTTCGACGTGATGCAATCCCATTTGGGATCCCCTGTCCCAACGATACCAAAATCTCATCCGAGGTAGCAGTAATTTTTTATCGAACTCGTGAAATTCTATTTCTAACTCGTCGAATCTTCCGAGTGATTGTTTACTTGGCTATTCATAGACGCTACGTAAATGGATTATGTATTTTCCTTGTCATTTAAGTGTGATTTCATTTCGTTCATGTAATGAGAATTTTCGATTAGATAAGTGGATCCAATTTCTTCTTATAGTTTTTTAAATAATTTTCGATCGACCAAATGACACGCGAAAGAAGCTTCAGTATGCACGACTTGATAGATAAATATTTAACGACGATGACAATTTGGTATGTACGATTTCTCGCTTATTAAAACGAGAGTACGATTTAAACTATAAAAATTGGAGGATAAATGGCAGAATTAAGTGGAATTTTTAAATATATACGATGAAACTTCTTTTATGTGAATTGATTGTGAAACATGTAGTTTGTATAGTAAAAGTTCATTCAACCTTCCCCTTCACTATTAATTCTTCGTTCGTGTAAGTATTCAAATTGAAGAAAGTGGAGTCAATCAGTAAGATTTTATTTAATCGGCACTTATTTAATTATTAATTGAAATTCGGGCAGATAGTCTATATAAATAGAAACATTAAACGAAAAATAAATTTACAAATACATAATTTCATAATGTATAAACATAGAACAAGGCGCGACACTTTGTCTCAAGTGAAATTTAAAGTGGAAGAAATTTCACGAACGAACGAATTCTTGAAGTCGACATTTTTTTGTTCTCTTCGAGATCGACATCCACGTGATCGTGATACGGATCGCTACCTTTCCGAAAGAATCCACCGAGCGTAGATCGGGTAACCAGGTGTGAGAGTTCGACGGACATGGAAGGATCAAGGTTGCCAAGGAAATTTCCTTTCCGTGTGTGCAACCTGAACGCGTTACTTTTCGCGTCGAGTGGTGAAGCGTGTTGGTAGCGTGTACGATGTAAAAGGGAGGAAGATGGAACGATGATGGAGAAAAAGCGAGAGAAGGAGAAGATTCAAGTAGAGCAGCAGTGTGTAGAGGCAGTACGGTCATTGAGAGAAGCAGAGAAGCAGCCGGAGCCGGCCAGGCAAACAGCCAGGCCAGGACAACGAAGAAAAAGTCTTATCCTCAATGGCAAGAGGACGGATATAGCGCGAGAACTGGAAATAGGGGCGAATCGAACAGAGAGAAGAGAGGAGAGAGAGAGAGAGAGAACGAACCGTGTGCAGGCCAACGGAATAAAGCGGATTTATCGCGATCCAATGTCCAGGATTCGATAGGGTCGTGCACCAATCTCGAACGATCCGAAACGGTTTCCTTTCGAGATCCTTTCGTTTCAGGGGATCAGCAAAGATGAGATAGAAGATGTGCTGTGTGACTCCATTATTAAATAAAATCGAGAACTTCTTCTTCTCCTTTTTTTCCTTTTTTAATTCTTCGTAGCATAGTAATTCTAACGGGTTCGCGACTCGTGGTTTCAACATCTTTTTCGTTTCAATGCATTTGAAGGAAAAAATAGGAGAGAACATGTGCGTGGATCTCTCATTAAATTCGAAAACTTCTTTTTTTTGAAACTGTTGAAGCGTATTATTACTAACGTCAGTCGTTAAATATTGCATGTGTATAAAGTATAAGGAGAAATTTACTACAGATTATATATATATATTCGATGTTGAGGGGATTTATAATAAATATTAACCTACAATCGAGATACTTGTGCGATTTTTTTTTTTTTCTCTGTGAATTTAAATACGGGAAAAGTACCTTGAAATTTGTAACGTTAAATGTATCATTTAGAAGAGGTAAAGATATCTTTTGAACAATTTTTTAACCCACTTAGATTGTTTTAAAGAACTCAACAAAACAAAGAATTATCGTTCTGAGATATCTGCGAATTTCAAAATTGATAAAGGCAACATCACATCTTTAAAATTTATTCGTTCATCGATCGAGATAAAAAAAAAAAAAGAAAGAAATAAAAAAGAATATTATATTACAAGTTTAATCTAACCTCAAGGTTTCTCGATCGTTTCAGTGCTGCCAGATTGCAAAGTGCGCGCATAGATCTTAACAGATTCAAAGCGATTTCCTCTCGAGACGAAGAAGAGAAAAATGATAGAGAGTATGCAACATTTATAGACTTATTTCGGGACTCCTCGCACCCGCCAAGGTTAGGTTAGCACAAAAACTCAGCTCGCGGTCTTAATCTGCTTGTGCTCATAAATCCACGGACACGGCGTAGCTAGATCACGCGCAACGATGTTGTCTCTGCTTCGTCGAGCAACGCGATCGCGTATATCCCGGACTCTGGCTCAGTGCTCCTATCGAGAGATCGATAACCGATTGGCTCGCGTCCGCGGACACAAGTTACGCGAGCTCTCGCGATCGCTCTTAACCGGAACGAACGCCCCAGAATGACGTCATTTGAATATCAAATCGCGATTCACTCGTTGTTCTCCCACTTCCGGCTTATTTACTCCATCCATCCTAGGCATGCTTGCTCTCCATCGACTATCTTTCTTCTTTTTTTTTTTTTTTTTTTTTTTTTTTTTTTCTTTTTACCAACGCCTCTATATATAGCACCGATCCAGATTTATCGACAGAGCTTCTAAACCAGTTCCGCCAACAAACACGAATACACGTGATCTTCATTTGCAAACGTTCACTTGCTTCGTACTCTTGCTCCTGTTCGAAAATGTTCGAAAAATTCCGGATTCTAAACCAGTTTCTGCTACGCGGATGTAATTCCAAGGGGAGGAGACCTTCAAGATTGCAGATACCGTCATTTTATTTCGTTCATCTGCAGGCAATACATTATTTAGATAAAAATTTGATTTCCTTTCTTCTAAATTTGGAGATAATAAACTTGCGGGTGGATTTATCGTGCGATTATTGGAAAATTCTTTCTCTTGGTAGTTTGTTAATACTAGGTTTGGAAAATCTTAGCTTCGGAAAATCGTGTATTTTACTGTGTATTTCTATTACTTCGTTCCATGATATTCATCTCAATCAGTCACTAGTGTTCAGAAGTGCAGTCAAAATTTCTCTTTAGAATAGTGTCCTTTTTTTAATCTACGATCCCCCAGTCTTTACTTAAGAAAACACTTTTAATATGATAAAATAATTAAGTTCTGATCTAATCTAGATCTTTTATTTTATCACTTATAGGACTTTCTTCCTAAAAGGAAAGGCACAAATGAACAAAAAGTTACGAGTAAACGATTCCAAGCTTCAGCAAAAAGCACGACTGCTTTCAAGTAATCCTCAACTAAAAATAGCTCACAAAAAGAACTGTTCCTTAACGTTTCCTGAACGCTGCAACCCGCAAATTAGAAACCAGAGCTCTGCAAAGTATCTCCGAGTGTCTTTTATACACGTACACGTCTCGCGTCTTTCCAAGCTCCTTCCCGCACATGCACGATGCTCGCGAGACACTGAATAGATGCGAAAAAGCGACTGTATGTATAGTAACGGAGGTTGGAACAACGACGCGAGATCCATTGCTGTAGGTATTCGCGGATCTTTGATCGGTCATCGATCGAGCGTAGACACATCGCGTGCTGGAACTGGTGACAGAGACGAAGAGCGGAGAAAAGGTCCTTTCTGTGGATCGTTGGTCGTCCGCGACGTGAATAAAGCGGAGTCGCGTTGCGTTGAACACTTGACAGTATTCACAGCACACGCACGCATTTCATTTCAAATAAAATAAAAGACGCGGAACTTGAAGTAAGCAACGAGTTGTTTCAACTAATTTGGAAATAACACAGGAAGCAATTTTATTCGAAGAAATCTTACATCAATCAGATAACAACTGGTTGCAGCTACAACAAAATTGATGATAAAGATCAGAAAGTATTTGAAAAGTTGTTGAATAAAAAGTTTGCTCGATAAAATTGTTATTTTACGAATGAAATAGAAAATTTCGTACAATGAAATCGTTCAGAGAAGAATTATTTTCGTCGTCAAAGAAGCTGACAAAACATATTTATTCAAACTAATTTATTGTTCGTACACGACCCAGGATATGTGGGTATCGAATGAACAAAATATTTCGAAAATAATTGTTTAAGTAGTATAATATATTAATATTGATTGAATTATCTTGAAATAGTTTTGCATTATTTCTTCAAATTATTTCGTTGTTTGACCATCATAAAATAATAAATCATTTCTTATTTTATTATCCATTTTGTTTCCATAAATACTCTTTTTTAGAATAATTTCGGACAAACGTCGAATAAATACACTGCAGAAGTACATTTTATTTTATCTACATGTAAAAATTCTCGTTCAATCTTCCACCCAATTAATTCAGTTAATCGTACATAACTTTCACGCAAGATGAAATTACCTTTTCCACTGTTACTTCTAAATTGAACAACGATAAATTGGCGAAACAATGATTCCTATTATTAAGCGAAATTCGTCGGATTCGGGACCGCGGAGGGGCAAGAATAAGGAGAGAAGAGGCTTCTTTACGCGCGGATCGATGCGCGGCGGAAAGGTGAAGGACAAGAAAGATCCGGTGGGGACGGAATCCCTGATGAGAAGGTTTTTTTCGTGTCGCGCGACATTTCGTTCCACTCTTCTTTTCGTCTCGTTTCTGGTACATATATATATATATATATATATATATATATATATATATATATATATACAGCATATACAAAGAAAGAGAGACAGTTCGGATTCGGAATGGAAGCGCGTTGGCGCGTCAACTCGCGTCGCGCACCTGCACAGCTGTCCGACAGCTGGACGCGATGGGATCACGTAGAATATAACGGGCCCTCGAACGAGGAAGAAAAGAAGAGGGAAAACGAGCGGGCAGCCAGACCGCGAGTTACCTACGACGCCGTGGAGAAGAAAACATTCGATGCCCCGACGTTCGCCATTATCCGTTAACTGCGCCATGGATCCTCCATACACCGGTGACATAATGTCCCCCAGTGAAAGCGTTCTCTCGCGAATCTACACGAACGATGGCAGAGATTAGCGTCGAGAAAGAAATTCGCGGAATTGTTCTTCCGTTTCTTAATTCTTTCCCTTTCATTTTAAATAATTTTCACGTCCCTGTACTTTGCGCAGAGATTAGTGTCAGATAAAGACGAAGATTAGTAGAGCTGTTCTTCTTTCGTTTAAATTCGTGTGAATTTAAATTGTTCATTGTCTTTGCATGAATTATTATCGACGCTGATAAGGACTCGTGAAATTGTTTTTTTTTTTTTTTTTTNAAATTTTTTTTTTTTTTTTTTTTTTTTTTTTTTCGTTGAAATTCACGCTTGTCATAATTTTTTGTAATATTTATTTTCGGAATAAGCTTTTCGTTCTCACGTTTGGAATTAGTACACCTGACAAATTTTCAAACTCGATTTCCTTCGAAGACGGAACGTCACATGGAAAAATTTTATGCTTTTTGCTTTATACGTGGAATCAGAGTATGACCGATTGTACTACGATTTCCGGAACCGCCTGTGCATATGTACGTATATTCTACATACAACGTATATATATTCTATAGAATGTTTTATATAAAATTACATAGAATATATATATAAAAAAATTGTACAATGAAGCAGAAAATTATACATAGAATATATAATGCTAAATATAGGATATAGTAAAATATAACATATAATGCTAAATATAGGATATATATAATATAATAAAATATAATATATAATGCTATATATAATATAGTAAAATATAATATATAATGTTATATATAGGAGATATATAATATAATAAACTATAATATATAATGCTAGATATAGCATATATATAATACAATAAAATATAATATATAATGCTATACATAGGATATAACAAAACCTCAAATAAAAGGTCTGGCAAATAGAGACTAGAAGCGAAGGAGCTTCAGTGACAACGACGAGAGAAATATACTCGCGAGTCGCCGCCAGTCATTATGGTCCCCGAGAGAGGGTAGGTCCGCGAGTCCAATCGATTCGAGAGGGTCTGGCGAACACGGGCGACTACGAACGACGGATTCTACACGCTACTTTTCATCGCCCGCTCTGCACGCCGTCTGCTTTACTCCCGAGGGAAGGGGCTCTGCTCCCGCGGTGAACGTTTCCTGGGGACGGATTTGATCGAAGTTCTCTTGGCGCTTGGGTGGAAAGAAAAGGACCACGGTCAACGAGGTACGGACGAAAGAAAACGGCTGGGATTGCGCGGACACGCACGCGATGTGGCCATTTGTAATCAGGTTACGCAACTGTACCACTTTGTTCCACCGATCTTCTCTCTGCTTCGTTCGCCACTACTACTTGCACGTGGTACTAGTTGTTCTCGTAGAAAATATCTTTTCACATGCGCAAACTTGTGACAATAGATAAATAAGAAGATACGTAAGCGAGTGTCTATATAGAGGAAACGATAGCGTCATCGTTACCCGTGTGACGTTATTGCGGAGAAGTATTTGCGGAGGTGCAACAGGTGTACGGACAGGTCGCGTGGGGTGAAATGCGTGAACTCGTGGAAAGGGGTGAAGAGCGGACAAGGTGGAAAGGCGTGTGAGCGGAAGATCTCGTACAGTAATGCAGAGTCCCCGGGGCAAGGGTGAAACGAGGGGAAGTTGCAACAGTCGACGATTACTTAAATTATAGTACCTACTGGAAGTAAGTAAAGGGAGGTAGATTTATTTTTAATAGATCGTAAGAAATTGGCTTGCTAGTTGCATTGAAGTTTTTGTGAGACTATTTCTGTTAAAATCTCATATCCACAATATGTACAATTTGAGATTACAATTTCACTGACTGACGATTAAAAGTGGATTATTTCTCTCTTGTCTTTGTATCGTTTTAGAGAAAAAGACGAATTATTAGTTTTTTTTTCTTTTTTCTGACAGAATATCCAATATATTGAAAGTAGCTAGTACTAATTGGCGTTGTTTCTTAAAATGACAAACGCAAGAGGAATATTCAGTATCATTTATGCTTTTATGTATTAAATTTTTTACAATCATTACGAAATAAATTAATTAATAATTAACTATCATCGTTATATACTTGATGTACTTGATAAAATTTTTATTATAGCTGTCAAGGTGAGTAAAGAAGAACGTTTCACTCGTCCTTGTGTATTATTTTAGGAAGAAAAAGGAGTTTCATCGATACGATCATAAAAATAGGCACATTCATCGATTGGAAGCGTCACGTCGTGGGTGTGGAAACAAGGGGTGGAGAATATTTCCTTTATTCCTGCATCACTTCAAGAGAGACTTTTTACCAATTTTGCGTAGTAGGTGTACATTTGAAGGGTAACTGGTGAACGAACAAAAGACTGACGTGACGATCAACTCTTACCGCATCGAACGTTGTTCGACCGACGGGTCTTAATATAGTATCGAGTCTAGAATAACCGGGTTCGATATAGCCTGGACCTGGCATAACTAGCGTAACGTTAATTTTAGCGAAGCGTACGTTCGTAACGTAGTATCAACGCAACGAGAGCAATGTTCGTTCGACGATGTATTTTCTTTGCAAACGATCGAGCTGCGCAGAAATAAATGTATGCGTAAAGAGAGCAGCGAGACGATCTGACATCGTGCGAGTGTTCACGTGTGGACGTCAGAAATAGAGTAGGAGAAAGAGTTATTTGAGTCAGTGGGATATTTGAATTAAGTTGAGTAATTTTGCCCCGTGTTATATTCGCTTTTTCTCATTTCCTTTCTCGCATCGCCTTCTACTCGTTTCTTATTTATTTACATTCCTGTATTATTTATACACTAATAGTGTACAACTACTATATAAATAAATAAAAACAGCAGTATAGTATAATAATAAAATATAATATAATAACAAAATAAAGCGTATAAATACATATATCCTAATTTTGAAATTCTCTACTTTGTAAGCTTCCGAAACTCTCAACTCACGAAACAATATAATTAGATAATTTCTTTAGAATCAGATATTTTACACAATCATGCATCTGCTTACATTCTTAATAAACAAACACCTATCACATTATCGAAGCGTCTCAAAACACTCCTCGTTCATTCGATTTTATACTTCTTCCAATCCGAGAGACTCTCGAATCGCAAGAAAGGTACAAAGTGCCGATTACTCGGAGAAAGTGTTTCTGGACTTTCGAGGAGGCAAAAAAAAAAAAAAAAAAAAAAAAATGAAGGTCCGAGCGTTCGAGGAAAGGCGAGGCCGCGCTTGGCTCGTTAGATAAGAGCGTTACGGCAACGATTCAATTAAACGTCCGCGGAACAGCGATATTCATCTGGGTAAAGAGAACGAGCAGACGAAGAGGAAGCTCGCCGTGTCGGACACGTGTTCGAACGCGGCACGATCCTCACTGCGTGCGCGAATCACACGCAACGTGTACGTGCACGAGACCCCGAGATGTATGTACAATACGAATCCGCGGTACGTAACTGCGTTATGTAAATAGCGCGCCGCGAAATACGTTTTACACGGACGTAGGTGTATCAAGATTTCCGTGGGGATCTCGTGTTACCGCGGCACAACAGCGACCACGGTAATTCGACGTTTTTCCCCACCTCGCGTTATTACGTCCGTAATGCGAGCCTTTTCCCGCCCGGATACCCCGTCAACTCCTGGCACCCCTTCCCAGAATTAATGCGAATCCCCTTTTAAATCCCCGCTTCAACGTTGGATGCTGGAAGAAATGGTGTTCTGGTATTTTGCTTGACAACGCGTGGTACTTGATTACTTTAAGTTGATTACCTTAATGTTCAGACCTTCCTTTCAAGGAGCAATAAAATTGGTAATTCCTGGCGATATGTATTCGTTCGCAGTTTGGATACTTTTTGGATACGTTTCTGAACTTATTATTTATCGAACACCGAGTTTCAAGCGGTGCCGATTTTTCTTAAGTAGAAGTTATTGATATGAAAAGTTTTCGAAACTTAGAATCGTTGAGAAGTTACCCAGAGAGAAATTAGAAGAAAATTTGCAATGAAGCCTCGAGGAATACTTTTTTTTTTTTTTTTTTTACAAAATAACCTAATTAGAACTATCTTATTTCAATATTCAAGACTTGTCGGCTTCGATCACCAATTCTCCAAATTAACACGTCAGTTAACTTAAGAATCGGTCAGAGTTTGATCGAAAATGTATCACAACCCGTTGGACAGCCGGCGAGATAATGCCCGCGCGATTCCCAGCAGGAGCACCATTTCGTTTTTCTTCTGTTTCCGCTCCAGATACAGGCAACCAGGCCGTGCAACTCGCTCGCGCCGATTATGGCAGGACGGGCTTTTGCGCGGGGCTCGTTACGCGCGCTCGAAAACCCGCCTTTATGATCGTACGCTTCAGTCCGTGGCCAACCTATTCGAGCGGCAGACCTATTTCGAACTCCACTTCCGCACTAGAAAACGCAATCTGTCACTCAACCTGTCGACCGTCTGCGCCCAGCTACCACAGACGCACGCGTTTTTCGGCGCACACGCCCCCGAAGTCTGTACTTCCGTTTTCATCTGAGTTTCCGTTACGTTACGTTACGTTACGTTACGTTACGCGCGATACTCCAACAAAGTCGCGAAGAAGAGAGCAAAGACGAGTAAAAGTTTGACGACACACGGGCAAAGTTTACCAAGTTAGAGATACCTGCTCCCTTCCTCTTTGAACAGCGATTGATCTTTGAGATGTTTGAGAACTTTATGTCTACAATTATGTTAATAATTAATGTATTACACTTTGTACGACTTTGTATTTAATGTATTACACTTTGTATTTTATATTTAAATATAATCAGTTAGTAGGTATTTGAATTCAAATTGAATGACTTGATATGTTAATAATTAATGTATATTATAGTAATGTGTATCGTGAGAATTTGAGTATTTGAGAACTTTATGTCTACAATTATGTTAATAATTAATATATTACACTTTGTACGACTTTATATTTAATGTATTACACTTGAATGACTTTATATTTAAGTTAGTAGGTATTTGAATTCAAATTGACTTGATATGTTAATAATTAATGTATATTATAGTAATGTGTATTATGAGAATTTGAGTATTTGAGAACTTTATGTCTACAACTATGTTAATAATTAATGTATTACACTTTGTATTTTATATTTAAATATAATCAGTTGGTAGGCATTTGAATTCAAATTGAATGACTTGATATGTTAACAATTAATGTGTATTATAGTATAGTAATGTATATTTAGTATATTATAGTTTGTATTCTGTTTCAACATGAAAATAATTTCAATCATTATTTGTCAAATATTTGGATAATGCTCGAGCCTGTCGTCGATCGTACAGGCTTCGGTGATACGGGTCCGTTATGCAATGATTAATCGCATAATTGGATGATACACACCTACGAAGGTTAATATTAAGAAATGATATTTACACGTTGACATTTTACGCTGTAAAAAATATCGCACGTAATCTAATCATGCAAATCATCTAATCATACAAATATAATTTCATATCGATCGTTGAATTTCCTACAGACTCGTTGAACTTTAAAAAACCGTATCGAGAAGAAACAATTCTTTCACAAGCTTTTACTTAATCACTCTTACAATTACAAACGTTCGTAAATTCGAACGAAATGCTATTTCTCGAGGAAATAGCCTCAATCATTATACAACAACGCATGACACTCGCAGACCTTAGAATCTCAATCAGCTACGAGACGAACGAAGTTGAATAAGATCTAACCCAAATCGTTCGCGACCCGACGTTGTCGATTAGATAAGTACCATCTATCGCAAGAAGTCGAACACGACGTGCCTCGCCGTCGAAACAGGCCGTTAATTAGAATCTCTTTCTAAGGTTAGGCCAGCGGGGAAGGTGGTGGCGCGAGGAGAGCTCGGAGAACGAGACCGAGCGGCCAATCGAGACAATGACGAAATAATTGAGCGTCCGCTCACGTTGCCGGCGATAGGGTTCGCGAGGGCAAACCGGCGGCTAATTAAACGAGAGACAGCGGTTTACGCGGCCTTTTTCGTTTCTTTCGGCCCGCGGCGCGGTCTGGAACGCGAAACGGGCGCATGCCATCGCGGCGTCGTGACCTGGGCGCGAGATATCCGACTCACCGAAAACCGGAGGCCTCTCCCTCCCCCCCTGGAGGAGGAGTCCCGAAATTCACGAAAAATCACCGATCACCCCGCGCTAACGGTACTCCGTGACGCGAGCATCGAAATATTTCTTCGAGGCCTGTTCCGAGGCCTCGGTCGTCTGGATTCGGACAGGAGCGTTACCGGGCCGAGACTCGTTTGCTCGCTCGTCTTTCGATGTAACCTCCTCGCGTTCCACCGTGAACGCTCTTCGACGTCGATATTCCCTTTAACAGCGGATCGATGCGTCCAGACCGTGACCGAGACCCAGCCGGAGGAAGCCTTCAGCGAGATTATCGAACGTAAGCCGTGTACAGCCGGTGGATGAATGCGATACGTACGTTTCTGTGTACGTTGCGACGTCGTTGTACGCGAACGTGATTAATTATATACTGATATGGACTGTATACGATGTCACATAGTTATATATTGATATGGTCTGTATACGATGTCATATAATTATATATTGACATGGACTGTATAAATATATATATATTATAAGAAAACCCTAACTGCGTTGAAACTGAAGATATAACAGTTTTATATAAAAATACGTTGCGACGTCGTTATACGCGAGCTGATTAATTATATATTGATATGGTCTGTATACGATGTCACATAATTATACATTGATATGGTCTGTGTACGATGTTATATAATTATATATTGATATGGACTGTATAAATATATATATATAATAAGAAAACCCTAACTGCGTTGAAACTGAAGATATAACAGTTTTATATAAAAATATGTTGCGACATCGTTATACGCGAGCTGATTAATTATATATTGATATGGACTGTATACGATGTCATATAATTATACATTGATGTGGTCTGTATACGACGTCATATAATTATAAATTGATATGGTCTGTATACGACGTCATATAATTATAAATTGATATGGTCTGTATACAACGTCATATAATTATAAATTGATATGGTCTGTATACGACGTCATATAATTATATATTGATATGGACTGTATAAATATATATATATATATATTAAGAAAACCCCAACTGCGTTGAAACTAAAGATACAACAATTTTATATAAAATCAACACCTGATTATTAAATACTGAAATACTTTTTTTCTCTACAGTCATTTGTCGAACAATCTTTCTCTCGTACACAGCTACATACCTCGATGATTCCACTGCAAATAAACTACGACGCGGCCATCTCTCTCTCTCTCTCCCTCGCTGATTTATTCCCTCCTCAGGTCTCGCCTTTCGTTTCACGGAAGAGAATTCGCGGAAAAGAAATTCGTGGAACCGCACCTTGGGAAACACACGCAGAGTGACATTTCCATCGGGTAGAGAGGAAACTAGCCATTGACTAACAATAAGAACGACGAGAGAAAGAGAGAAGGAAAAAGAGAAAAAAGAGGAGAGAAGCCGCGCGTCGATACCGATTCGCTCCCCTCTGCCCCTCTGTTCGTCGATGGAACAGGTTAGATCCGCGAGAGTCTTTCCTTTTTTTTTTTTCCGTCGCGGACGCGGTTTCCGTACGCGAGGAGAAGAGAAAGACACCGAGAGACACAGAGTAGTAGCTCGGAAGAAGAAGGTTTCTAAAGGCTTCGATCGGCGTCCTTCCCCATCGCGATCTCGCGTGGAAATCGATAAATGTCGACGTGTGTACGTCGGTCACGTATCTAACCGGAGTATGAAACCTCGACTCTTTTGGAGTTAAGAGATCGAGTTGATCCACCGGTGATGATCCGGGAGATGGGAGAAACGGAGAGACTCGCTCGAGAGTGCGTTTCTCTCTGTCTCTGTCTCTCTCTCTCTCTCTCTCTCTCTCTCTTTCTCCGCTCGACTGGTCGGCGTGCTCTTTTTCTCATCCCGCTCTGGCGAGATCACGTCAAGATTTCTCATAACGGACTCGCGAAACGATGCGATACGACAGGATATCGCGAACAGCCACGTCAAAGCTAGCGATGGGATCAGATCCCACTATATATATACGTTCGAGTCAAATTCGACGTGCAAGTGTCGTTTTCGTGAGTATCACTTGAAAATAAAAACTAGAATCGAGTGCCGACAGCTGTCGAGAACAGGTATCTACAATGTGAGTATAATAAGTAATTGTTTGTGAGATTCGAAACTTTTTGCTCGAATCTTGTGAATAAGAATTCCATCTCCTTCTTTCGCTGGACGATCTGAAGAAGAGGATCGATCAAACATGAAAGCAATGCACGTATGGATATGACAGTCTAAAATGGAACGTGTTTTTACCTACGACGAAATCTTTGTTACACTAAAAATTGTCCAAATTGCCCTCTGTAATAAGATATGAAGAGAATTTCGTTCAGGAATTCCCTGAACTACAGTTAAATTGCACTGCATGTTTGAAGCAATTTTAATAAAACGAAAGATAAACAAAATAAAACAAATAAATAAAATGAAGTATATAATTAGGTGAAATAGCAAGCAAAGTAAAACAGAGAAATAATATAGAACAAAATGAAATAAAATATAAAAATAAATAAAATAAAATAAGCAAAATGAAACAAATGAAGGAACTTGTGATACTTTGTTATGATAAAAACCGCAATAGAAGGATGCAATAGAAGGAATATGCTTCGTCCAGTCAAAAATCCTTCGACATTTCAGGAAATCCTCGAATGACTCAAGCCTACTTGCGAAGTATTCGAGCCCATCTCTTATTTCAGCAGCCATAAGCTAATTAACGCCGAGCGAACCATCTAATCCGATGAATTTGTCCGATGCAAGCCAGGCGTCATGATTAATACGACTCGTAACGAAGATCAATAACCTCGAGAGGTGCATAGGCATAAATTTCTTCGAGCGGATGTCACGTAAATCCAGGAAGACGTAAGCCTCTTCACCAACGCGTCATCTGACAAACATTATCGCGTGACGCGTCTAAATTTCACCATTTCCATTCCTACGATTTTTTGGTTTGGTTGACTCTTCAATTCAAGATGCAACGTAGTGTGAAGCGAATAGAAACTTTATTCATGAATATATTACGAGATAATGAACATCGTCGGTGTATTCTGCATACATGAATAAAAATAAGATTAAAATGTGATGTCAGGGAGGGCGCGGAAATGCTTCATTGGAAAGGTGCGTTAAAAATATGAAACACGGTATTGAATATAATGGCGATAAACTTCGTCAGTGTGTTTGACGAACAAAAATAAAATTAAAGTGCAACGTTGGAAGACGTGCGTAAAGAAAAGTTACATCAAAAAAAAATATGAAACGCAAGGAACAGTATGGCAGGATATTATGGTAACGTGACGATCTCAAGGATAAAATTAGTCATATTGTTCTCAGGTCGAAATTGACCCGAGTCGGAATTGATTATGTCTTTAGATATTCGTTCATTGGGTGCTGAGTAACAATTTTTAATAACACAAATATTAAAATTGATTAACATCAAAGAACACAATAGACCAAAAAAGAAAAAAAAATCTAATTTTATTTCGAAGAGATTATTATTACTATCAGTATAATATCATATATTCGTAATATATGTGATTTCACCAATGTTTAAACAATTTTTAAACATTCACATATACTCCGAATGATGTTTCGATTTTATCTCTCCAAAAATTCTTTAATATCCATGTGATGGCAAAAAATATTGGCCCACCGTTTACATAAAACGTTTCGTTCAACTTCATTTAGAAGTAACTAGTAGTATTGAACTTTACTAAAGTTTTACTAAACTTTAGTTAAGTAAAACTTCAGTTACTAAACTTTACTTTACTAAAGTTTTACTTTTAGTAGTATTAAACTTTACTAAAGTTTAAACTTTAGTAAACTTTACTAAAGTTTAATACTACTGAAAGTAAAACTTTAGTAAAGTAAAGTTTAGTATTAAACTTTAGTAAAGTTTAATACTACTAAAAGTAAATAAACTTTAGTAAAGTTTAATATTACTAAAAGTAAATAAACTTTAGTAAAGTTTAATACTACTAAAAGTAAAACTTTAGTATTAAACTTTAGTAAAGTTTAATACTACTAAAAGTAAAACTCGCGAAAAAATGTTTTGTGCAAATGGGTGAACGTTGATATCAGATACATCTTGGAATAATTAACATAAGTCTACCTATATCACTTTCTGTATTCTTTTGTAATTATAATCTCTCATATAACAAAGAAACTCGTGCATCTTCTCATTACACGGCGTATAAGTCTCGTTTTCACTGGCGGACGAGATTTCAACGGAAAATTGTCGGTGTATACACCCTGCGTATTCTCGAGGAAAGAGGATCGTTTCGCAGGAAAGTTGCCAATGGGTAGGAGCAGTGTCGTTTTCACGCAATATGTGCTTCCTCGAGCGTGTCGGGGCAACGTCACTGGCTGTTTTGCAAGCGAAAGTTCTGCTCACGCGTTCTCCACGAATTACGCGCCAACGCAGCCAACGCGTTCGCGAATCGAATTTCGTTCGGGCTCGATCGATCGATCGATCAGGCGACGCTCGCGTGGCACGCGGGAACACGTTACCCAAGCGCGGCTGTTCAACGTTCTCAAAGGCTTCGCGATCCTATCGAGAACGTTTAATCGCGCAATTAAGTCGACGTATTGCGCGATCCAAGATTATTTTCATCCATAGGCGCGCACGTGTGTCCACACGTACGGGGTGTTCTGTGATTTAACAGGGTTGGTTGACCTTTGTCAGTGTATTCACATATGGGTACGTTCTGTACAAAGTTTCATAAAAAAAAAAAAAAAAAAAAAAAAAAAAAAAAACATATGCAAATAGCAAATACAAGTTTAAAAATTCTGCTTTCACGTATTTTGCAAACGAACTACGTTTTATATTCTCATAAATTTCTACCGACTCGTTGCTTTAAACTCATTGATTTCTCTCCATATTTCCACCACTTTCATTCTAAGCTTTTTATAAAACTTACAGACCGACGTTTGTACACTTTGATCTGAAACGTGATGATCCACATTAGTTTCAAAGGAACGAAAGAAGCAACCCTCCCCACCGTCGGACTAATTAATTGACATCCGGAATGCTATGCATTGCAATTTTCGCGTCCGCCGCGATGAAATATTTATAAAAACCCCGCGCGACTCGCATGCGACTCTCGCGAGTTTAACGCGAGACTAACACCAGTGTGGAGGTTTTCCCACAATTCCGGTGCGGCACACAATGCCGAAAGGACGTGCTCGCATCCTGTTGGATGCCTCCTTCCGGTTCGTTCTCCCTTTATCTTCCCTCTCTCTCTCTCTCACACACACACACTCTCGCCTCTTCTTGGTTGCTTTTGTTGGTAAAGTACGTTCCCCTACGAGCCACGAAACTGCCTCGCCACACTCTTCGTTATGCTCCGTAAATTTCGTGGAATCGCCAAGATGGAAAGAAACAGCACGCGTTCTTCTTTCGAGTACGAAAGGGAAAGCGAGTGTCAGACCACTGTGATTTCATTCGTCGATCAGTTGTGATCGAGAGATGAAAGCCGACTGATTTAATCCGAAATTCCAATTCTAATTAATTGGATTGATTTGATATTTCGTTAGAGGAAGGGGAACGAAAGATAGGACAATCCTCTGTACAGAGAAATAATTATGATCTCTAATTATGTAGTCCATGAATTTCACGTGAAAATTCTCTCGAATATTTGGTTTGGATCCGTTTCAAATAACATTGCATAAAATATATACCGTAATGTTGTATTCGTCGATTATCAACTATTGTTGCATCTTAACATACAATTGTGTCGCATTAAAATGTAGTATTCATCGCGTCTTTTTGGTTTAAAATTGATCTTGCGAAGTTTGAAGAAACTGCAGCGCACTATGATGAATCTTTCGTCTTCTTTAAATTACGAACATTCAATTTGACCAGTGAATGCTTATAGAGTATTTAGTAAGAAAATACGTAAATCATTTGAGTTTTCAATGATTCCAATGTTTAAGCTTCAACGGGTTAAACCTAATTCCATTGAATGATACGTTCTTTTCACGGTACTCGAAAATACCAAGAGTTATGGAGTCAGAAGAAAGAAGCAATTACTGTTGCAAGGACAAAAGCCGTGTCTCTCATTGTCACATCGTCTCGGTCACGTTTGACCCTTTTAGCTTCAAGCCAGAGGTATGAGACACGGCTCGGTATTATACAAAAGAATGCAAAATAGTTGTATTTTTTTTTTTTTTTTTTTGGCCTCTGTCCAATTGTTCCCGTAATTTCTTTCAATGATCCTAACTAGGCTGAAGATAATGACATGAACACAGCCAAGCAGAGTATTGCTTCTGCTCGTTAAATTTTACAGTGAGTGCACTCTAATTAAAATACTGTATCTGCCATTTCTCCGTCATTTTCGTCTGTCTTTCTTTCACCTTAAAAGTTCATCTCAAAGTATCTGGTCGTCAATTCGTCACATTACACGCGTGATGTGGGACAAGGGGCCAACGTTGCCAAATGCAATGTCTCAATCGATCAATATCTTTCATATCGTTATTTTTTCCAGCCAGAGTTGTATAATTATATATAGAACAGTAGATATATAATTGCAAAAGTATTCTTAATACGACAAGCTTGGTTTTTAATGAATTAAAAAGAATGGAACCGAAATGAAAAATTTACCCACCCTATTATTTATTTAGATGCTTCATACAAATATTATATTTATTATACAATACCCTATGTTAGATATTTTTATATAATTTTGCATACTGTATAAACGTCTGCAGCTCTTCAGAAGATTGAAAAAAACTTTAAAACGAAACAACACCAGATCAGTACTGTACTTCGTATATATATTTACACATCACAGTAATAAATGCGTGCGTTTTATTCGCTCAAGTTCCCCCATAAATACACAGTCCGATTACCAAACATCCATTATTATCTCTCATCAAGCTCGCCAGTTTCGTAACGATCTCACATTCCACACTCTCATTGGCGGGTCAGAGGTGAAAATACCATGATTCCCTCCGCTTTGCGCTGTGTTACGTCACGCTCGAAGACTAATTACCCCCATTAATGCGTCGATACGTGGGCCTGGACAGCGAGTCGACGCGTAACAAGCGCGACGTCTTAATGGAAAAACGAACGACTGGTTGCGCTGGCGCTTGCTTTTGTACTTTGTCGCTCGTTTGCTTTTTGATGTTCGAAAAAGAGAGAGAGAGAACGGTGACACAGAGGACCCCGTGAAATCGATGCGAGAGCGGATTCACGGCGTCAGAGATGCACAATGAGCCCCCATTTTTTAACGTCCGTCGACGAAGCGGGTCGACGCGTCTCGTCACGCGTTCCAGCGAGCGACAGCTGCTGCGGGTTTTGCTTTCCAGCCCATACAAATCGGGAAACGTACCGGCCCCCCCCCCCTTTACGAAATAAAAACGTACCTTAAGGGAGAGCAGTGGCGGATCCAACCCTTCGGGTGCCCAGCGATCCCCGATTCTCTCAGCCAGATCAACGATTTTAAACAGATCTTCACCGAAACTTTACATATCGTGCATCTTGCTCGTTACGAACGGAACGATCGTTGCAATATTAGTGTAATTCTTCCGCGTGATTTTGTTTTCCTTCGGTGTCTCCCATTTTCTCTAGATTGCAGCAACAACTCGAAACACGTGAAATATCACACTATTCGCACTTGACTTGAAACGTTATTCGTGATTTGAAACAAACGTTATTCACCGTGACGAATCGAAATTTGAAGGTCTTCTGTGTCTCGATTGTATCGCGTCGATAGTAAAACGTAAGATTCATTTAGCGAAAATTGGATAATAATTAAGAAAGAAGGAACGATACTGTGCAATCACGTGCAAAAACAATAATCGAGTGAATTGTGACATGATTCGGTTTACTACCGTAAATCGTAACCACGTTTTAATTTTAAATATCCGGCGATTCGTGGATGGAAATATAAATGTAATATAATAGAAAAATATATAGTAAACAATCATTGCTACTGACTGCCGTATAAACAAACTATTTTATCATCTCATCAGACGATAACGAACTGGTTATGTCATTTTCAGAATGACCAAAAAGCTCAATTACTGATAATATTATCACTGACATCACTGACAATAATATATCTCTAAAATACCAAAACTTTTATCCCGATCTTTGCGCACTGACAATTCCGATAATTGTTCATTTTTCTGAGAAATATTTTTCGAGTTTATAGCGTCAGCGTCGAAATAAATCCGCTCCTGAGGGAGAGAAGGGTCGCACACGGTCGAGCATTTCTCTGGCATGGGAATACAGGGGACCATGGATTCGCATACGTACGTACGTTCCGAGATCAAACCACTTTTTCACCCTTGCTCGCGTTTTACACGTGTACAAACGTCTTTTTCGGTGGTTAATCGAACGAAGATTCATTCTTTAGAGAGCACGCACGTGGAAAATGGTTCGTTTTGCTCGACAGTAATCACACGCGTGTTTAATCGTATGGTTAATGATTCTTTGCAGGACATGATCGCAGAGAAAAGCGATTCTCTCGTTCGTGGATAATCACAGAGTTGAGGGGAATGCTTGACGTTTAATCGAAGTAGGTTAACTCTTCTGCAGAGTATGATTATAAAAAAAAAAAAGTACGTCCTCGGTTCTTTCCAATTGTGTGATTTATCTTCGTTGGGACGTGGATTAATCGCTTGTACAATCCGATTGCGAGAAAAGAAATATTCGAGTGTAATCGCGTGGAGACTTGAGAACTTTGCGTGTTTAATAGTATAATAGAACTGCCGGAACGGTTCGAAACGAATAATTTGTAATTTTTCACGCTTCTCGGAGATTTCAACAACTTTTTGCAAAATATTTAAATAAAAGCTTGCCTTCTTCATTGCACTGTAAATCTTTATATATTCTCTGCTCTTTGATTTCTCTGATACGAATTTATACGTTAGTATTAATCTATGCAAGTATAAAACTACAATTTACAGTGAATTCATGTTCTGTCGCACAAATTCTGACGAATTAAATATCTGAAGAATCTGCATGTTCTTTATCGTTCCAACGAATTAGCAGATTCTAAACAAAGAAGCAAGATTTTCAATTCGTTACAAAACATGGTCACGAAAAATGGCTTCTTTCATTCGCAGAATGATCGCGGAGAAAGATAAATCTTCACTGATTAATCCGGTTACAGATCAAATCTCTGTAAACCATGGTCCTTTCATTCGAGCAATATAATCACTCGTGTAATCATGTTTGAGAATATCTGTACTTACACAAATCTTCATTAATTAATTGAACCGAGATTAATTCGTTATAACAATCACTCGCGTGATTATATTCGAGAACATATATACGTGGATATTTACATAAATCTTCATTAGTTAATTGAACCAAAGTTAATACCTTTTCACTGTACGACTATGGAAAATTATAGAATCAAATCGGAAACTTCATCGATCGAAGGTTCAATGATTGGAAGAAAAATTCAACGAACATTAAATTTCCAATTTGTTGAAAAATTGCCAACTGTCATAATTTCGTAACAAGAAATCACACGGCAATGAATCTCGAAGAACAATATCTTTGCTTTCCCATTTGTCACTCATCATAATGCAAAAACATCTTCCGTGAAAAATGAATTCAGCAGCATTGCAGAAAGCTACTGAAAGTGGAAGCTTCACGCTTCAAAATAGGCCCAGATTCATCGTTCGCGTACGATTTCTTGCTACGATTTGTTGCAACAGTTTAAAGTATAATTTTTCGGAACGTTCGGTAGTAAGTACACTGTACGAACGTATTTCTTTCTTACAGCGTTCGCTTGGCTGATCATGGCGGAAACGCGAGAATGGATCTCTTCTAGATCCATGGATACCCTCTCTGCCTACACCGTGAACGAACACTGTTGCGTTCAGATATCGTGCACGTGCTGCAACCAGACTTCTCACGACTTCGCGCGAGTCACAGGTGCAGCTTCATGTTAAAAAAGCGAAGGTGCGGCGGAATTACGCAAACGGTAGATCTCGTGAAATTCTCGTCCAAGGACAAGGCGTTTCCAAAGGGAATCGGTATCGAATCACGGCTCAATGGGTCACCTGTCAGCACCGTCTCCCTCGGAATCAGGTCGGCGATCGGTGAAAACAACACCCGGAACCGATACGAAAATTGACTTGGCCTGGAAAATCGAGCGATGTCACGGACGAATCGATTGGACGGAGCGAAACGCTCGCCGAGAACGTAGCGTAAAGTCTAGCCTTCGCCACTCTCGAGTCGATCGATTTTTTCGTAAGAGTTGACTTCATCGTTCGTTTCATTCAATCCTTTCTAGGACAATATTGTGTTACGATCGAAAGAAAGTTGAAATATAGGAAATTCAGTTTCTTCAGTTCTGATACGGTGACTTGTGAAGAATTTTAGTTACGTGTGGTCAGTTTTCGTTTCACAACGGTGAAAAAAATATATATTACACGTACATAATGTTATACATTAGTATTTCAACGAAGCACGTGCCAGTTTTGCCGTCGAGAGTATCAAATCTGAACAAAATTACAGGTATGGAATGATAATAAAAATATTGGCAGCAAAACGTCGAATGTTCAAATCGGAGAACAACTGTTAATAATTTCTGTATATTTACCATTTAACACTGAATAATACTAAATGTCGAATGTTCAATGTTGAGAATAACTGTTAATAATTTCTGTTAATATTTACATGACCAGAGTACTACAACTACGCTCCAAATTCCTCAAAATTTCATCGAACTCTATAATCCAGGCGAGGACGTGACAATTGGGAAGCGAAATTTCCTTTCAATATTAAAAAGAAACAGCATTGACAAAATCAAAAGCAAACTCTAACGTAAATTACAATCAGACAATGCAAATTGATCGAAAGGGATGGCGAGTGAAACGTGGATCGCGTTAATAGGTCTGGGATACGAAAAAAAAAGGCGTTCCGAGACTCGTCGAGGAGTCGCATAAATCACGCTGGAGAAAATGTGAAGGCGCGAGAAGACGCTGGAATACGTCATTTGGGAGGATTCTTTGTAAATTGTAAGATGAACGAGAGGAAGAAGCACGATGCAAGAGGGAGAGACAGAAGCAGAGAGAACAACCCTCTCGCATCGTGTATCGCAGAGTACTTAAGTATGGCGCGCGTTCTCGTACGGGGCTAAGCCTTTTTTCGCCGAACGTCTCGACCCTGGACCACGTGTCCCGTCAGCCTTCTCCCCTCCCAGCCAACTTGATTTGGCATTGTGATGCAAATTCCTGCGAGCCGACCTCGAGTGTCTTCCTCCGTTAAACTAACAGCGAGATGCTCGTCTTTCAACGTTCTGCACTTTGTCGATAATTGATGTCAACATGGTTCGAACGGCGCTTTTCGTAATTGTAAGACCCGCGAGTTGATCCTGCACGGCCAAGTAAATTTTTTAGATTGTCGAAAAATTGTGTTTACTCGAGTCTCTGTTATACTGTACAATTGGTTTTTCAATCAAACGGTGGAAGTATGAAGTTTCTTGCGTGAGAAAGTAAAGATTTGTTTCGAAGAAGTTCGATTAATGTGGATTTTTGTGTTTGTATTTGTATTTTTGGGAGTTGTAATTAAAATTTGGTATTATTGTTTCAATTATTTTATGTATGAAGCAGTATATTGCAGTATATATATATATATATATATATATATATATATATATATAAAATAGTTTGAATATATTTTATATAACTGCATTTACTGCAATTTCTGCATTCTAAAATTTCCTTCAAATAAATATCTGCAGTCTAGTTATCATGTTTAGAAATATTCACACTTGGAGTGTTGAAAACTAAAAAAAAATTGATTATTTGCAAAAGTTTACATAGTCACTTTCCATAGTCAAGTGAGTTTCGAAGCTATCTCCGGGGCAATAAAATTCTCAAAAGAATTTACAAGTCTCTCTCTAACCCAAACTATCTACGAAGGCTACGAATATCATACAAATTGCGTCTGGTCGCGTTGAAAATAATGAAAAAACTATCCCGAATGCGTTCAAAAAAGATCTCTACGACACTTGGTGCTACGATCCAAAGATTTCGGAGGAATCTTCTCCGGAGAGAACGGGACATTAAAATCGAAACGATCCAGATCGTCCACGAAGGCAAGTGGTAAATTACAAATGGTAAATGAAAAAAAGAACGGCGTGCTATCACGCGCCTCGGAGGAGCGGAGGGAACCGTATTTCTTTTTCCTTTTTTTTTCTTTTTTCCCCAAAGGTGAGTTCATCGACCCAGCTGGTCGGAGTTCAGCGAATCCTCGATCCGGCGGCGTTCGACTCCCGCTGCTCGTTTTTGTAGCGGACAGAATACAAGCGTCCACCGGGGCTAAAGGTAATACACGCGCGTGTACCAGCGCCGCGGCTTAATATTTGAATAACGCGCGTAGGTTTGACCCGGCCGAATCAAACGACATATCGGCCCGGCCATAATCAGGCGACATTGTGCGTCGTAGATTATGGGGTGGAGAGAGAGCACAACGACTCGCCGAGCCAGCCGCACGAATGTATAAGTAATGGAGTTACGAGAGAGAAAGAGAGAGAGTGAGAGTGAGAGAGACGATCCTGTCGTCCTCCCGAGGCGCGCTCTCGGAATCCACTTTATTGGCCTGGTCGCGCGATCTTCGCACCTGTCGGCTAAATCTTCCACGAAACCGGGGAAACTCTACGGCCAGTCTCGGCCAGCATCCGCCTGGAGATATTCTCGGCGGATGCTGTTTTTGCGGCGACGATTAACTCGTTAACTCTGTAACGACCGGATAATTTTGGCGGTAACTTTCGCCCGTTGGCACGTTCTATTACGAATTTAATAAAAAAATGTAATTTTTGTTGCGTGTAATACGCACGTAAACGTTATTGCACATAAGGTATAAACAATTTTATGGAACGACCAGTGAATTGTAATATTGTAAAAAGAAAGGAAGTGAAAGCGTTAAATTTGTGGCCGCCTAATTGCAAAAAATTTGCGTTTGCATTAATTGAATTTTAAATATTGTAAGATATCTACGTGTGTATTTATGACGAGGAAAATGCACAATTTAACCGAAATCCAATAAGAAGATAGTACGAACTTTAAATTAGTAACATCTCGAAAGTGAAAGCATGTGGTATGCGCCATTCTCCCGTAGAAATCAGAGAAAACCGACTATTTTTTTAATACTAAGATTGTGAATTCCAAAGATTTGCTTAACTTGTGTCTTCAACCGGATTCTACGATCTTATAAAATTGAAATATTTATTATAATTAATATTACGACGAATTATCATCTGGTCCTTAATAAATTATGCGAAAAAAAAAACACATCACCATTTTTGAAGCTAAACAAAAATATAAATCGTAAATTTTTCTAAAATATTTCTTCAACGAAACTTCATGGATACAATTAAAAAAGGAGCAACGAGCAACATTCTAATTCCAATTCAATATAATTACAAGCTTGTGATGAGTAGTAGTCCATAAAAAAAAAAAAAAAAAAAAAAGATGAGAGGCATCGATTAGAAGAAAGGAAAGAGATTTTCTCCAGCTGAGAGAGTATCGAGCCTCGAATAGAATTCACGTGGAATCATGGCAAGCTGAGGTATAACGGTGCACGCCAAAGTGCGCTTAAATCATGCCCCTCATATTCTAGGCTGGGCAAGAGGCGTCCGAGTGCGTGCGCGTTTATCTGACGTGTATCAAAGCGAGTGGGTACGAGCGAGAGATCAGGCTCGAGAGAGAGCTCGTGTGCACAAAAGCGCATATTTCATACAAATCAGTTTACGAGCCTATAGATTTAGAGGGCGGAGAACGAGAAAGAAAGGCGCAGCCGAGCTTGGAGAAAGCACTAATGTGTCGTACGATTCTTCTATCAAGAGTAGAAAAAAAAACGCGTACATAATACGGCGATAGCATTTGGAATTTTTACCAGCACTGAAATGAAACGCGTGTGTCGTAATTTGAAAGTTGGTAAAATTTGCGAAAAATGTGAAAATTTATATATTAATCAGTTTATTTGTTACATGTTACATTACTACGGATGTTTATCGGTTTGTTTTATTCATTTGGTGTACACTGGTAACATTTATTTTGGATATTTTATAATAATTTTGTACTCTCTGTAAGTGTTTCTTAATTTCAAATTTCGCATAAATACATAAAAGTCGACAGTATGCATATTGTTTATTAAGAGATTAGTATACAGCATAAATTATGATTTTGCATTATTCATGTTATTAATATAAAAATGACTATTCAAATATTATACTTGAACGATCTCTGCGAAATATAAAATCTAACTTTTGATACATTCTTAGAATTATAGTTTCGAATTTCATGATTAGACTGTGATTAGACTTTATGCAATTCTATAATTTAAAACAAGATTCTATAAAATATCCAAATTTGTACTTCTAGTTGTAATATTTAGCGAATATAATGAATCTTTATTTAAATTGTCCTTCAGTTCTTCAAATCTTAGGAGGAGATTTTTCTATTGGAATCGTATTTTTTTTTTTTTTTCTTTTTTCCTATATACATTAGTCGATGCAGAGAAAAGAGCATATGACAACTTTGACGTTACTTTTGTAAAATTACATTTCCTCGCGTTTCACGAGATATTTCGATTTCGCAAGCAAGCTCAAAGAGAACACCATGTAGAAATGCATCGATATCGAAATTCACTCGACAAACGCTCGTTGGAAACGCTCGACGTTACGATTTCTCGATCTCGAGCCGGCAAAGACGAAAAAAGAAGAGGCACAGTGATCTCCTATTCACTTACACGGATCTATGGTGCGCACACGCCCGGTGTCATGTGTATACAAGCGCCGACAATGGCGACGTGTACACGGATGCTGACCGAGAGAGCATGTCCAGAGATAAATCTCGCTCTCGGTGATATTGCCCCGAGAACTACCCGCGGTGGATCGTTCGCGCGATCGATGGATCATCGATCGCTACTCCGAGCCAGCGGGTGGGTACAGCCTGCTGCTATGCGACTCGTTTCTGCACGCGTACGCTCGCAACGTTTCCACTTGTATACCTGTGTAACCGCGGCGCGTATACTCGTGTATATACAGCGTGTCGCGAAACGTGAGTCCTCGATGAAAAACAAAATCGATTCCGCTTTTTTCTCTCCATTTTATCTAAGCGATTAATTTTTTACTTTGTCCGGATAAGCGATTAATCTTTCATCTCTCGAAGAAGCGAACATACAACTGTCACAAACTTACAACGCGAGCAATTATAAATTCTAGAATAAATATTTGCAACATTATCAAGTATCTTTAGCATCTAGCTTAGTATGGAGTTGATCGATATAGTACCGAATTTAAATGCCAGAACAATGAGAACTTGATTGAGACTTGTTTCTTCTGACAAGCTTCATTTCAACGAATGAGAAGAACTGTTATATTTATATTAATAATTTATAAAACTGATATTTCAACTGTTACGTTCGATCACAATAACTGTTCGATTACTGTCGAAATATTTTTTCGAAAGGAGAAGAGAAAACCATTGCTTTCGCTGGTCACGTAAGAAGATCACGAGCGAATGTTGGCTGGGAATTTTGATCGACAGATTGCTCGCTTGACATTCCGACGCCGCGTTTTTTTCGTAGTTTTGCGAACAGAACGCGTTGAAAACGGATCGAGAGGAACGAGGACAGAAATCTGGCAATTGGCAAAAGTTGAAAGGAGAAGTTTTTTACAACGAGTTCGTGAGAACTGTGTGAAACCTTGCGAAATTCTATGCACAAAGATGCATATACATATAATAAAATATAATTTACAATGATATTGAGCAATTCTTTCGAAATCCTCTCCCATCTCATGCTAAAAGAAAAGAAAAAAAAAAAAGAAAAAGGGAACGCAACACGACGGCGTATAGTGAGATCGGAGCCAGCGAGATTAATCAAAGTGTGCAATTAATCACGCGGTAGAGAAGTTTTATAGTTTTTACCGATTTTTCGCGAAATAATTCTAAACCGCCTACGGTGTTTCAAAATTGCACTGTCGGATGCAAGAAAGGCTTCAATGACAAATCAGTTTCAAAAGAAATGTCTCTAAACACATTTAAAAGTAAAATATTTCTTACACGCAACAAAGTTGTTGCAAGACACGTATTTCACAATATTTCTTTCTAATAGTCCCGTTAACACAATCTGGGTTGCGTAAAAAAACGCAAAATTCTTTTACAACATCATTCTTTGTCATTCATTTCGTGTTTACGTAACATTTGAAACATGTAACGTTGAAACAATATGCTACTCCTTCGTTGATTCATTCGAGGGCATATCTACTCTGCCTTTTGAATGATTATTGACAGAGATTATTGTAATCTACTTATATTTCAAAACTAGAAAGATAGTTAATTTAGTGATTAACTTACGATTAATTAAAAAAACGCTGATTGATCAATATTTGACTGGACTATAAATAAATCTCTGGATCCGAGTCAGTTAATCAACATTGAATTGCTGAAATTTAAAGGGTTCCCCATGGAAACTAACATAGAACCTAATTAACTGTTTCGGTCAAAAATGAAGACAGATCTAAACTTCGTTTCACATCCGATAATACAATTTTTTAATGCAAACTTTTATAAAGAAAATTAAGGGAGAGTATGGTAAATTGACTTCTCTATTAATCCATCGTATTAGAATATTGCTTCAAACTTCTTACAAATGCATAAGAATCCGCAGTCGGAGAGTTGCAACGAGTTGCAAGCTCGATTCATCAAGAGCATTCGATAGAGAGCGAGATGAACGGTGGATTATCGACCGATCGATCGAGGATACCTCTCGATTCCTTAATGATCGGATCATCTGGCTCACCGAGCGAAGATTGAACGTGTAAGCGTCGCGGTCGAACGCGAAAGGAAAATACCTGGCTTGATCGTAGGTGTTTGCAAACAATGGCAGAGAATCGTCTATGGCCGATTTCGACATGTGGTTGGAACTATGCTTGTAACACGACGCGAGCAGGGTGCGCCGCAAATGAGCGCGTACGCTCGCTGGAAAAAGAACGAAGAAGACGCGAGAGACATCGCGAATGCGAGTCGTCGGCGTGCCACGTCGAGCACATATCTTGAATTTTTTTTTTTTTTTGCAAACTATACTCTAGATACACTTGTAATATTATTTTGGCTCAAAACTTTGGAGCATGTTAAAAAAAATTTTCTTTAAATGTTGGCTATATCTTGAGTTAAAACATAAAAGCATTTACATACAATGTTTCTATCTGTATAAATTTTCAAAATGCAGGGACAAATTTAGTACAGCATACTGCTCATAATTATTAAAGTTTAATGTGAGAAGTAATTTAAAATAGTTTAAAATAATTTACGTTTAAGGTATCGAATTTGTAACGAATGACAGAATCAATAGCGCAATAAAATCCCTGTTTTAAAAACTTATACCAATTTATTTGAATGGCTCAAAATGTTAACAAACATTACTTGAATAATTCAAAATTTGGAACACGTACAATTTTCAACTGTTTCATCCGTCTTATCCTATCAGCCCTCAATTAAAGACGAGTCATCTCATTAGTTGGATTCGTTATTCATAACTTTGAAAATGAAGTTAAATGATCTGCACAGTGCAGCTTAATAGAAGCCATCGAAATCTTAATCGAAATATTAATATGAAGTATTTGATCAAAGAATAGATTAACAATTTAATAAAAGAATCCAATAAAAGAACTTTCACTTCGGATCCCGCAGTAGACGTGACAAAGTTTAATTTAGAAATAGTGTGCCGAACGATTACAAGAAAAGCAAACCTCTGCTCCGACTACAGCGACTGCAGTAAATGTTCGGTGCGAAAATACGCGACAAACATACGAGTAAATAATCGAAGAAGAGCCGGAATAGCGACAGCGAGTAGGGAACTGCAAGAGCCGAAGAAAGAGAAAGCTGGCAGAGGAGAGACTTCCCCGAATTATCGAGAGGGAGACACGACCATCTTTCTTTCGGCGGAGTATCTTCGAGGAAGATAAAAAAAAAAAAAAAAAAAGGGGGGG
>NW_025110094.1:905890-910248 GCF_011392965.1 Frieseomelitta varia | reverse complement strand
CAAAAAAAAAAAAAAAAAAAGAATCAACCTCGTTCTGCTGCTCTCTGTGGGCCGATCGCTGATTTTCCCAATGCATTAACACGTCAAGTGCCGTGGTGGCCGACAAAACAAACTTACACGTGTATAGAAAATTGATAAACTTTAAGGGAAACATCACAGGAAAGAATATTGCAATTGAATATCATATAATTTTATTGACTTTTTTACTACACGAACAATGTAAATTATAATGATGCGATGGTAATTTCATTACATTTTTTGAATATCCTGGTAACATTTTGACAAGCGTCTTTTTTCTACACAAACCTTAATTTTTCAAACAAAAAATCTAACCTCAAATGTTTAAGACATTTTGTTAGAATTACGATAGATTAACAAAGATTTTTTTTTGTCACGAAATAATTTCTTACCGTACAAATATTCCACTGTCAAGCAGAAAAAGCAGAAAAAAAGTTTGTTTCGATGGCTAAAATGTATTGTTCTTAACTTCTTGCGGTAGCAACTGATTGCGGACCATAACGAGTGACCAAAACGTACACAATAAATCGTCGCTTTCTTTTTGAACTCGTCGGTATATCACTGTAGGTAGACAGAAATTATTAAAAAGTATTAAATTTATTATTTGTTTTTGTCCGGGTTACAGTACACTTAAAACTATAGAAAATATTGCTATTTCGAGACAAAAAATTCTCGACGTATAGAGGTTAACCACTTGTGTTGACAACTGACTGCGGACCATAATAAGCGACCAAACACAATAACATGTCGCTTTCTTTTTGAACTCGTCGGTATTATATCACTAAATAGAAATTATTGAAAAGTAATAAATTTATTATTTGTTTTTGCCCGGGTTATACTTCAATGTACTTAAACCTATAGAAAATATTGCTATTTTGAGACAAAAAATTCTCGACGTGCGTGGCACTTCATTCCAACGCAAGAGGTTAATACGTGATTATTCCAATAGATGCCGCGTATATCCGACGTTCGGTAACAAAAGGTAAACAGTTTAGGCAGAACTGTAGTTTTCCTTTGCCCCCGTTGCAAAGAACGTCGTAATTTTCTTAGTCACTTAGTTTCTACCAATATTTCTTCCCAGTGGTAGTGTTGTATTTTCTTCCTAACAATTTTTACAAAATTTCCCTCGGGATGCTGGGAATGCTAATATCATAGTGCGTAATGCTTGTGTAAACGGAAAGGTAAACAAAATACAGGCACTCGAACCTTGACGTGTCCGGACATTAACAATAATCGGCGTGTGTTGACAATAATGCTCCTCTCTCTTTGCTCACGTGGCTTTCTTCTCAACTCGAAAGGTTGCGTGCAAAACGGTGTCCACCATGGATCCGAGACCGAGTGGATCGAGGAGAACGACCCGTGCAGGATCTTCAGCTGCAAGGCCGGAGTGATCACCGAGTCTCGATTGCACTGTTACACGCCCTGTTCAAATCCTATCCCTGCCGCAGCCGGCCAGTGTTGTCCAGTGTGCGTCGGTAAGTATCGCCAATGTTCTCGATCGTCAGCTACTCCTCGTCGTCGACTAACTATCCAACTGATGACATCGTCCACGTTTGTTTCGCGTTTCGCAGGATGTCACGTGAACGGACAGCTGGTAACGGCGGACAGGTCGGTAACCACCACCGAGGATCCCTGCGTCACTTGCAGATGCAACGCCACCGGTCGACTGACCTGCGCGAAGCAGGCTTGCCCGGTGTTGCACTGCCCTGGCTCGAAGATCGTCCACGATTCTGGCGAGTGTTGTCCACGTTGCAAGGGTACGTTGCCGAGAAAATTCTCGTGAAAATTGTTCTCTGGATCCGATTGTCCACGTTGTCGTTTTCAGGCAGCCGAAGGTACCTGTCGCCACCGAAGGGCGCGTGCATGCTCGGAACCGGCGTCTACAACTCCGGGATGCAGTTCTACCTGGACCAGTGCACGCGTTGCAGCTGCTCCAATTCCACCGTCTCGTGCGTCCGAGAGACTTGCCCGGTGCACGACTGCCCGGCCGAGCATCAGATCGCCCTGCCGGGTCGTTGCTGTCCCCAGTGCCCCGAGGTGGAGGAGGTTCGACCGTCGTGCACCTACGCCGGCAAAACTTACGGGGCAAGTATCTCCTCTGCTCCGATCCCGGTCGTCGTTCGAACGTACGTTTATTAAAGGTATTGTTTTGTCCTAGGCAGGATGGCGAAAGTTGGAAGCTTGACTCGTGCAAGGCATGCGCCTGTATGCAAGGCAAAGTACGGTGCGCGATGCCCATGTGTCCGCCGTTGAACCTGCCATGTCCTCCAAACTCGAGGCTGGAGCATCCGGAGGGGCAGTGCTGTCCACGCTGCGTCGAAAGTAAGCACCGAGAAAATTCCTTTCTTTCTTTCTTTCTTCCTTTCCTCCGGACATCACCGGTGAGTTGTTGTTGTTGTTGTTCACAGGCGACGGAGTATGCACGGTGTTCGGTGACCCGCACTATCGCACATTCGACGGCAAGTTTTTCAGCTTCAAGGGAGCTTGTAAATACCAGCTGGCCAGCGACTGTTCGGGGCACACGTTCAGCGTTCGAGTGACCAACGACGCCAGATCGACGAGATTCTCCGCGTGGACGAAAACGATCGCGATCAAGGTGAGCGACAAACTCGAGTCTCAAATCTCTCTCGAGACCAGAGACCAGAGACCAGAGAACCAGAGGCAATCACGTGCGTGCCACGATGGCGCAAATCGGTGCTTATAGGTGGGCGACTTGAAGGTGAATCTTGGTCAAAAGATGCGAGTGAAGGTGAACGGGAAGAAGATTGATATACCGTATCGCGTGGCGAACCGGCTGGACGTGAATCGCACGACCGACAGCATAGTTGTGAGCACGCAGATCGGAATCAAGGTTCTCTGGGACGGGATCAGTTTCCTTGAGGTGTCGGCGCCGACTTCGTACAGAGGACGATTGTGTGGTCTGTGCGGCAACTTCAACTCTCTGCCGAAGGACGATTTTACCAACCGAAGGGGCAAGCTGTTGCAAGATCCACAACCGTTTGGGCAATCGTGGCTGGTGGGAGCCAAGAGGAGCTGCGTCAGGCCGAAGCCGGTGGCGAATTTCGATCGAGCCAAGCGCTGCCGAGGACGAAAAGATCACAGGTAACTCTCTCCCCCTCTCTCTTTCTTTAGCCAGAACAGTCTATAGATCTGTTGGAGCTCACGTGATAATACGGTGAACGGTGTGTGTCGCTCAGGTTGTGCAACAGGCTGAGATCGCAAATCTTCGACGCTTGCCACAAGAAAGTGAACCCGACCATGTACTACAAGGCGTGTCTGCAGGATATGTGCGAGTGCCCGACCGAGAACTGCTACTGCGAGTCGTTCACCGCGTACGCGCACGAGTGCAAGAGGCTGGGCATTCAGTTGCCGCACTGGCGAAAATCCACCAGATGTCGAACCGGTTGGGACCAGTTCTCCGCACCTGCTGGCCCGTCTTTCGTACAACGTTTTCCTTGATCCACGCGTACCTTCCCTCCTCTTGCTCCTCCTTCTTCTCCTCCTCCTCCTCCTCCGCTGCTCCTTTCTCTCGAGCATCTAATTTCTTTCTATTCTAGAGAAAAAAAAAACGAGAAAGAGAAAGAAACAAAGAGAGAGACTCGTTCTTTCTTTGGTCTCTCTATCCAGGGAGCGATCGTTCTGTAAAATTCTTCAGCTAGTCACCGCGTTTGTCGAGCGCGGCGAATCGATTCGCACACGCCGCCGGACAGAGCAAACGCACCGCGCACCCGATCGCTTTCCCTCGGAGATATCTTCCTCTTCTTCCTCTTTTCTCTCTTCTTTTTCCTTTTCCCCCTCTCCTCTCCTTTGGATCGCCTGGAACCCTTTCGAGCTCGGACGATTCCAGAGCATTGTGCAGTATTTACGGCCGGTGAGCAGGCTCGCGGCATACCGTCTACGTCCCCCGGCATTCCACGGATCAACGATGGAACTATACTCGTAGGTTTAAGCCGACATCACTTTCTCTCTCTGTCTGTCTCTCTATGTGTATCTCATTTTCTTTCTTCTCTTGCTTCGTCGTCGTAGACATTTTTCTCTTTCCACCTAAATATATATATATATATATATATAAGCGTGTATATACTCGCAAAAACGGTCGCGTTTTCATCGCAAGATCTGTACATACATACATACGTAAATATCCCGTGGACCGGGCTCGCGCGCAAGCAGCGAGCCGATTTTTCGCGGGACGTCTTAATCCATTACACGATCTCTGTCGCTCGTGTCTTCCGTTTTCGCCCAACGCGCAACGCGTCTCTCACTCCACTTCTCTCTTCCCCCCCCCCCCCCCCCCCCCCCCCCCCCCCCTTTTTTTTTTTTTTTTTTTTTTTTTTTTTTTT